>NC_139588.1:20238682-20358682 GCF_946808225.1 Silurus aristotelis | reverse complement strand
GATTTGTCCAACTTTTGTCTTTATTCTTCTACTCATGTATACTTATAATCCTACTATTCACTGACCTTTTTGAATCAGCTTCACCCCCACGCGTTCCTCCTCATATCCCCTTAGGAAGGTTTTCTCCTGCCACCCCAGACCTCCTGCACTAAGCCACCATGAAATGCAAAAAGTTCAATTTCACATTCAGAATGACTGAAAGACAATCTTTGTCCTTCCTGGTGTGCGAGTTGCATTTTTGTTTCTTCTCTTCATCCATCCATAAATGTTGATCAGGCCAATCGGTTTAACTGCAAGTACATCCCTGTGTGTTCTACATCAGGTTTGAGTGCTGTGTTTAACACCTGGGTTTTGTCTCCTCTCTGAGACAGCGACCTCATTTTCTTTTGGTGCAGATACACTGATAGAATAACAACACACACCCTTTATACAGAGTTTTCCTGGCGGCCATGTACTAATGAATAGGTACACTACAGAAAAGTCTCTGATGAGATGAGTGTCACGAATAGAACCGGTGGAGTGTGACTCTTTAAAGATGAATACCTGAGGCGCAGATTCGCAAGAGAAAAGCTCATAATTGTAAGAAAATGACGACAGCGAGAAATCTTCAAATTAAACGGGAGCTGATGATCATTTTAATACAAGCAGTGTCTGGCCTGTCTGCAACTTTCGTCTAAGTTGGTGAAAAAAAAAAAAAGGAGCTGGAAAGCAGTGGTGTAAAGTTAAATATGTGTACTTCATTAGTGTATTTGTAATTTTTTTTGGCTACATTCTAGTTTAAATAAGTAGGAAATATATACATCTTTTCCTCTGTACTTAGCTATATGTACTTATATATGCACTTTATACTCCGCTATATTTTAATTGAAATTATCGTTATTAATACAATTTTGTACAAGATATCATTAAGGCTCAACGCTCCCGCATCTGCTGCCTGTGAGTGACTTTTTAGCACCGCTGGCCTCATTTTCGATCCAAAAAGAGCTCGAATAAAATCCAAAATCTTTAATAACCTGAATTTGTTTAAGAATAACAATATCCTTCACTGAGACTGAGAGGTGCATCAACTCAGTCAAAATATTCGGTTTTACTTTATCTAAATTGATTCGTTTTATTAGTCCATAGAATATACCGTAATTTCCGGACTATAAAGCGCACCCATATATAAGCCGCACCCACTGAATTTGACAAAGATTTTTATTTTAAACATAAATAAGCCGCACCTGTCTACACTAAAACTAATTAACTTTACACAGGCTTTAACAAAAGACAGTGTCTGTTACACGGTGTAACGGGTGTAACATGTTGCGCTTCCTTTAGGAGCATAGCAGTATTTTCCGGTATTACTGCATGTGTGCAAGACCGAGGAATATGTCCTTATCATTTTTTGATGCTTGTTTCTAAGTTTCTTTGACTAACCCGTAACGCTGTTGCCAAGAAAAATAAAAAAGCACGAGTTTTGGAAACCTGTCTGTGCTTATATGATTTCTGTTGCAACTGGAGTTAGCGAGCTCTCCCTTCACCCAGACTCAACGCGTTACAACGGCTTGTATCTAAACAGTAGCCGACCAAGAAAGTCATTGTTCACTGTCTTCCTCCTTCCTTTCACAACTATTCTTTCCGGAGGGAGTTTATCTTTTGGCATCGTCGTGCGTTTAAAAATCACCACCGGTGGAAGTTTTTTCTCCCGATGCCGTGCAGCTCAGAACACAGGTGAGGTGCGTTTTTTGGTTTCCGTTCGGAAATTGTATTGGTCTAATGTTATGGGGTTCAGTTTTTTGGCTTGAAGTTTGTGAAACTGGGAAAAACCCAGAAAAAATTCATAAATTAGCCGCTTCGTTGTTCAAGCCGCGGGGTTCAAAACGTGGGGAAAAAGTAGCAGCTTATAGTCCGAAAAATACGGTAAATTGTTCTTCTCCTTTATGACTTGATACTGTCATTAAATTTGTTAATTGAAGATCCCTTTTTTAAAAAATTGCTTTAATACTTTTTTTTTTGACCAGCTTCATTTGATCATTGTTTCATTCTGACTGTTGTGTTGATGGTAATGCAGTGTTGAGGTGTACAATTGACAAAATAAAACCTCTCTAACGTGTCATAATTGTGATTGCTACATGTACATTCAATACAAGTCAAATTCTCAAGTACTGTTTAAATCAGATACTCTTTTAGACTTTTATTCATCATATTGGAATTAGTTACTTTTAACCCATTCCAAAATTACAATAATAGTTTTGCAATAAGGTATCTACACTTTTACTCAAGTATGATTCCAGGTTCTCATTACACCTGTGAAAAAAACAAGAAAGAAAGAGAAGGATAGACCTCTGTAAGCATGAACATTCTAGCTGCATACCCGTAAAAGTGTTGGTTCGGTGGATAATGCATTGGCTCAGAAGGTCACAATTTTAAATCCCAGCCGCACCAATCTGCCGCTGGGTTCTTCGAACAAGGCCCTCAACCCTCAAGCGGCTCGGTTGCGAGTCGCTCTGACTAAGGACATCTGCCAAAATGTAAAAATTGTGAAAAAAGAAATTCACTCAAGCTCAAAGACACGGATCCGTAAAAAAGAAGAAATGGGAATGATTGTGCATTATTATATGGCTGCCTCCCTGCTAAGCCTCTCACATATTAAAAGTCACAGAGTTCAGCGCATCCATCTATGTCGGAATGCGAAGGGTTTCGTGCGCGGCTACATGGCAGCATCCGCCACTGCACACGCTAACACAGAAAGGAAATAGAAACTGCTCGGTAATTAAATAAATTGGAGATTAGAACGAGTCTAGTGTGGAAGTGATATTACTGCAGCAATCCAGCCATGGATGCAAATCAGTGCTCCCTTAACACCCCGACTGAATCATTCCTGTACAATGCAAATGACTTTTTTGCATTATAAATGAATAATAACTCAAACAGCTCGGCCTGGTACAGTACGAACGCTTAACCGTAAACAAGACTGAGATCAGGACTAAATCCTGTACATTTGTGAAACGTGACTATTCCCAAGCTTCGAGGATTTTGTTGCTTGAAAAGAAGATTACAGTTGAGAAGCAAAATGTTCGGTGCCAAACAGTTTCGTATCTAAATGCTTGCTTTCAATGAGTACAGAGGCTTTAAATAAATGACATTTACGTGGTTTTGTTGTAGTTGATTTCTGAAAAGGATCATTTTTATCTGACTCTCAATCTGGTCTAAGCTTATCTTTTAAGATATAAGATGAAAAAGTCAGTCTGCCTAAAAGAGGGAAATATGTCTAAAATACTGCTAGCTAAGTGTGATTTCCTCAAAACTTACACTATAAATGTCATGCTCATCTCATACGTACATTTTTTTATTATATTTTTTACTTAACTACAAATATAGAAACCATCAATATTATAGAGAATCACAGTATAACAAAGTGCTGATATCAAGACAAGTATCTCATACAGTGAGAATGAATGTCATTACTGAAGCAGCCGAAAGAAAAAGAAGAAGTAGAGGAAAAAGAAACACAACATGGCATAATGTGTAGGATACAAATATAATCCATTTAGTTTGTAATGACACCAAAATGTTCCTGTGAACAAAAAACACCGTAGTTCAAAAAAATCTTTTTTTTTTAGATTGGCATATTATAGAAAAAGTCAAAAATGTTTGTGTCCTATGGTATTTTTCTTCACTTGGAAAACACCTGCAGTTAAATTTAACAAACATATTACAGGTCATACCGACACCTTTTATTTTAACACACACACACACACACACACACACACACACACACACACACACACACACACACACACACACTTATTATCAGCTACACAGAAAGCACTTGCACTGCAGGTGTGCTGTTAGTTGCATTTATATCTGAAACTCGTGACAGGATCCAAAATTGGGGTTTATTTAAAATACAAATTTCAAAAGACATATGGAGTCTGGTTCCTCTCCGGGTTTCTTCCTCATACCATCCCATGAAGATTTTCCTTGTCCTGTCACGACTGATTCTCTCATTATGGATAAATTATAAAGAACACACACTAAAAAATACATTTATACACTAAATTAATACATATTGCAACTTCTCGATCTCTAAAAAAGCTGCTTTGGGACAATGTCAAATGAAAACGATCTACAAATAAAGCTGAATTGAAAAGATTTAAAACGATCAAATGGAAAACAACCAGCAGACAAAACCAGAGGGAACGATGAGTGTCAATTAATTTTTAAATTGCCATGTAGATTTGATTATATTCGACTAGATTAGATTACATTAGACTGTGATTACACAAAACGCAGTCAGCCGACTAAGTATAATGACCAAATTTATAACTGCATTTGGAATTAAAGGGAACAAATGAGACATCGCAAACAAAATGCATTAGATTCTATAATTAATTGCTGGAGCTCTCGTTCCATGTATATGGATTTAGGATATAGTGCGACTGCCCATTCTCTTGTTTTTGAATAAACATGTCATTATGCCTATTAGTGCAGTAATGCAAAAAAAAAATACAGGGGAAAAAAAACCTTTCTGCAGATGCACAAAAACCGAAAGGAACCATTTTTTTTTTTTCTCTCATACAGTGAGAATGAATTCCATTACTAAAGCAAGAAATCCAGTGAACACAATTCAAAAAGTCTCCTTTCACTGCAGCCACAGCTGCACCACCCACGTACCCACACCACCACCCAATAGCAGAAGCATCAATATTAATCTTATAAAATGAGCCCAGTTTTTTGGGTTTTGCATTTTTGTGCATTTTTTTCCCATGAAGTATAGTTTTCACCGGGATTTGAGATGAAGGCTCAAGTTGTGTGTGTTTTGCAAAATCTGCAGGAAAAAACACAAATATTTAAATGGTCAGTGAAAAAGCTTAGCAACTGTTTTCAACTGTTTCGGCCGACTTTTCCTCACGATCCAGCTGCTCTTGAAAAGTCCATCTATCTGCGATCAAATAAATTTGTTCCACCTTCATCAGTCATTGCGAAATAAAAAAAAAAAACAGCTATTAAATCCACATTACGTGAAACCTAAAAAACCTGACACTATTGTATGTCTGCTAGATGACCCCCAAGAAAAAATGCAATATATGGTATAATGAATTGCTGGAGCTCGAGTTTCATCTATATGCATTTAAGATACGGTGTGACTGCCCATGCCACGTTTTTACCCTTCTTTTTTTTTTCTAATACTTTTAAACAGACTCAGAGACACGTTAACTAAAAAATAAACCTGTCTGGAGATGCACAAGATACAAAAAAATTTTTTTTTTTTTAGTGTGAAGTTATTTACCATAGTTCATTATGGCTGTCTGATCTATCTCCTGGAATCTGTGCACAGAAGGATAGCAACCATGAGTGTGTTTGCGTTTTTTTCCAGCTTGTGAGCTGGGTGCAATTTCATAGCTGGATAAGTTTGTGATTGCGATGCTGACTGTCAGTTCAGCTTGAGAGGCAGGTTTCTTGAAAACTGCAGAGGACTGAGCAAGAGTTGCCAGTCGCTCCATCATCATCTCGTTATGTTAAACCAAAAGCAAAAACCAATGTCATTTGTTGAAGAAGCCCTGATCAACAAGTTTTATCAAATCCCCTTTCTAGAACACAACAAGAGCACAATAAAAACCAATTGTCACTACTGTTAAAATGAGTGATTGTTCCCTGCAGAACCCTATAACCTGGTGTTAAACATACAAAAGCGTGCACATAAAACTAACCGAGCCTTTACATCCCACAAGGCTCCCATAGTTCTGTCTGTATTGAAGCTCTTCATCACGGCCCAGCATAAATGTCTTGTCCCACAAGAGCTTCCCTGAAACTTTAATGTAGCTGTGCGCTACATATTTATTAAACTTAGCCTACAATGTCTAAAGAATCAGATATGCACAGAAATGATCATGTTAGGCAAATCACCAAAAGCTATGATTCTTTTCCTTTTTATTTTTAAAGCTGCTAATGCATCACCATCCTTTTTTGCTCTGGTGAAGCTGAAACTGTGATAGTATGTGAGCAGAATCTTGTAGTGTGTACATGAACTAAATAATCCGAAACTCATAAAGAACTCCTTCGTTATTCAGTTTTCTTTTCACTTTTCCTAGTGGGGGTTGCGATGGCAACAGGCTGAGAAAGCCAGTGCAGACTTCTCAGTCCCTGATTAGAGATTCTAGCTATTTCTAATGGACTTGAAGTCACTCTTTTCAAAGATTTTTTCACAAGTGATCCATGAGATATAATCTTTCCAACAGGTTCTAGATCTACCATTGGGTTCTCCATCCAGTGTGACGTTATACACTATATGGAAAATGTCCCCATTTAGTCCCTATTTGCTCTTATAATAACCTCCAGCCTTCTGGGAAGATGTTCAATTAGATTTTGGAGTGTGCTTGTGGAAATTTGTGCCCATTCAGCTTTTTAGTAAAGCCAGGAACTGATATCAGTGTTCACATTCATCCCAAAGGTCAGAGGACAGACCATTCAAGCAGGCCATTCAAGATCTTCCACTTCAACACGTAAAGCATATGGTCATGGAGCTGACTTTGTGCAAAGAGTCACTGTCTTGCTTAAACACTTTTGGGTTGTCTGCTGCAGTGGTCCCCAACCCCCGGTCAATTGGTAGCGGGCCGCACAGCAAGAATACATAACTTACAATATTTCCATTTATTAATGATCTGATTCTGAACGATGTTTATTTTGGAAAATGACCGGATTCTCTCCACCACATCTGTCTATGACTCACTCTTGATGCATGTCAAGATGCCTTGGTCACATGTCTTACCTCCATCCGCTACCTTCTTAAAGGGGCTGCTCCGGCCGCTAACACATAATACATTACCACTAAATTCAAACCCCCAAGCTAGCAAAATGAAAATACCAGTTTTTATGCCGGTCGTATCATTCCATTTTTGTTGAATTTATACACCACAAATATAAAATATTGTCAGACATTAATCCGGTCCTTGGCGCAAAACAATTTGGGGACCACTGGTCCACTGTATATCAAGTGAAGGTAAGAGTTTATGCCACCGCATATATAATGTGCCTCCGAATTGTTGGTAACAGTTTGGGAAACAACCACATATTCCAGGAGAAGTCAAGTAAGAAATAAAAGTGTTTTCAACTTGTCACATGTACACTAAAGCACAGTGAAATCTTTCTTCACATATATTAGCAATGTTAGGAAGCTAGGGTCAGAGATGTTACAGCAGCATTGGAGCACAGAGGGCTAAGTATCTTGCTCAATGGCCCCATGAGTGACCTTCAGAGCTTCCACTTTCCCAAATCTTCCTTCTATAGAATGTAGCTCCAGTCAGAATTGACCAGCAGGGCATCACTGTATATAGCATATACTGTAGATATAGATATATAGTATATAGGTCATTATACCTAGTTGTTTCAGAGAAGCAACAGCTTCTAATCATCTTAAACAGCTTTGTAATCTGATGTGCTTTAGAACTATAAGCAAACCAAGCAAGACTGCAAATAATTAAAACATTGACTGACCAGTAAACCCAGAAGTTATTCCAAAAACAGACCTCCTGCCTGACCACCAAGACCAATGCAAACAACCATAATGCCTGTTTCAAGAGGCTATTTCCCTTCTTTTTTTTTTTTTGGAAGAGATCCATAGACTTAGTAATGCAGATTTTCTTGCCAACCTCTTTACATTTAAAAAGGATGTACTCCTGTGCATGATGCAAGTCTACTCTCTGTATATTTAAGTATACTTTCTTCTGGAGTCAACTGAGTGAACAGAATCATATAATTACAAATAGGAATTATGAAAGCTGTGCCATTAGATCTTCAACTATGGTATGAATTGCAAATTTTGCATACGTATGCTACAAACATTCTAGAACAACTTGAATATTTTAATACACCTTATGCAGAAATCAGTACTTAATTTGGATTTTATTACCAGAAAATTGTCTGGTGATGGCGAGGTGTTTGTTGTGGTATTTGTTTAAAAAAGTGTCTGTTCAAGCCAGTGGTGGACGAAGTCATGACAAATCATGTAGAGATTCATTGGTAAAATATGACTCCAGTAAAAGTGCTCCATTTAAGCAAAAATACAAAAGTGCTTAAGTATCTGAAATACTAGGATTTATTACGGCTTTAATGTTCCTTTTATGATTTTTGTCACATGACTCTTTGCTTAATCAACTCAGATTATGTGAAAAGACTCTGTTACTCTCAGCACATCAATCCGATAATAGAACGATATTAATGAGTCAACCACTGATTGATATCTATTCAAATGATCATAAGCAAAACCTTCTTTTCAAACTATTTAAAAATAAATTGTGTAATTAAGGCCATGGGTGCTGTGGTGAGTTCGAGTCAGGAGTTTCTCCATCATTTATTCCTCTTAAAACGCTGAACTGTATGTTGGTGATAAGTAGACGCCACCAAGCGCCAATCATGTTTGACCAGTTAAGTTTTTATCCACTTATGAATAAAAACAAACAACTGATTTTACAAAATGTTGTTGAGTAAAAAGATGTTTGCTTTTGAAATGTTGTGAAGAAATACTTCAGTAAAATACAAATACGCATAAAAGCTACTTAAGTGCAGTAATGAATCACATTTACGTGGTTACTATCCACCACCGATTCAAGCTGTACTCAACTAACTACAAACAAAAACAAAAATACTCCACACTGCTGCAAGTGCTGAATGTATCATAAATGGTGTTTTATCAATACTGAGTTTTAAATAATGGGTCTGTTTTGTCCAGGCAGAGGTATTAGAATGGCAGTCTGTGTGACTTGAGCGGTGGATGGAGGAAAGGAATTACACTAGTGTATCATCAGCAAAGCATTAGCCGAACAAATGATTAGATCTAATCAATAAGTTCACTGATTTAATGTATAGAACAAGATCTCACCAAAGAGCAAACACTATGGGAACTCTGATCATTATGGGTGAATGTGTTCAATGAATTTCAAAACCTTTTTTTTTTTTTTTTTTTGAGCCCATGGTGGAATTAGAAGTCTAATATTCTGCATGGTTCCGAAAGAATGTAAGGCATTGCCACTGCACAGGTCCAGAGATCTTATTCTGATTCTGAGCTTGTTTTTTACAATTAGTTTTGCAAATAGTCGGCAAGGGTTTTCTCAGGGATGTTTAGTTACCACTCCACACCAACAGCTCGCTCGCATCCTGTGCACAAACAGTATAGATAACAGAGAACTGCACCAAGCTGTAAATAAATGTGTGAAACTCTGTGATGAACTGGCAACCCAATCAGGGGTTTTTCCCAAATTATACTGTGTTCCTGAGATTCCAGATCCATTAACCTCACTACAGTAAAAGAATCACTGATTACCATACTTATCAGATCTTTCTTTCTTTCTTTCTTTCTTTCTTTCTTTCTTTCTTTCTTTCTTTCTTTCTTTCTTTCTTTCTTTCTTTCTTTCTTTCTTTCTTTCTTTCTTTCTTTCTTTCTTTCTTAGGATTGGGGGTTAAACTGTGGAGAAAAGTGGAACTAGATTTTCTCCATTAGCTCTTATAGAACTATGTTCCTATAAATTTAAATAAAATGAAACGAGACGAAATTTGTTCTCGTTCATTTCAGCCATCCTGCATTTTTCATCCTATTTATCTAATGCTTTCTTTGTTGGGTTTGGAAGACCTAAGCGAATTCAGGATGGATAAGAAAAGACGGCTTTAAAAAGGCTTGAATCCAAAGTGCTGACTAAAAGACACTTAACCATTATTGATTCCTGTCTAAAAAGGTCTGAGATGTATATGTATTTTTGGTCTTCCCCAAAAGCTTTTTTCATTATGGGCAGGTTGGGATGCATTTTAATGTCTCAGATATCATTCTCTCCACAAAGCACAGTAAATGTTAATTTGTATATTTTATATATGTTAGGTAACATAACCTAAAAGGTTTATTGTGTGTCAAACTTAGGTTCTTGTGAGCTACAGCTTTATAGTTGATTGAAAATTCAATATAAAGGCCTTTTGTGATTAGTTAAGAAGCTGAATGAGGTGTGTAGACAGGTAGTGTGGTTCTGTGGTTCAGACTCTGGGTTACTGTTCATAGAGTTGAGGGTTTAAGCACCATTAATCTACCACAGTTGCGCTTTTGACGTACCATGGCTAAACCTTTGCTCTGAATCCAGGTTCCTGACAAGCTGGGTTATGAAAATATTTAAGGAAGATGGCAGCTCTGGGTTACTGATCAGCAGGTCGGGGGGTTCAAACCATGCTGTGCAGCTCTTGGGCCCTTGAGCAAGGCCAACAAACCTCTGTGCTCCAGGGGTGCTATATCATGGCTGACCCTGCACTCTAAAGACAGATTCTTAAAAAAAAAGGTGCTTGGATATGAAAAGAAAAGAATTTCACTAGAATATATACATGTGACAAATAAAGGCTCTCGTCTTCTTCTATACCTTTAGTAAACCTCCAAAATATAGTATGAGTCCAATTCATTGAAATGATATGAACTTTCTTTCTACACGATTCTCCTGAACAGCTGGGTTATATTAAAACTTTTAGACATTTTAACTTTCAAGCTCAGCTGAATGAATGTTTCAGCTCTTAGAGCATGCTTCAAAGGAGGACAAGCAGATCCTAGTGGGCTTCAGAGAGCTTCATCAAAGCAAACTGGCTTCCCTAGTTCAGACTCATTAAACATTAGTTAGGTTTTTTTTTTTTTAAAGCAAGAGAACAGATACAGCACGTTTAATTTATCATATTTTTTAATATACATCGTATAGATTTTCAGACATCGTATAGATTTTTTTTAATACAAAATTTTTTGTTTTCACAATTATTGGAAAGATTAACAGCAGCAAATGTCTTCTTGCAATGTATTATGACTTCACCCATTCCTTCATACAGAACAATTAAAGCTCTTGAATATTTTTAAGCCCTATCTATGGTGAAGCCTCAACCTCCTGGCAGAACTATGCTCATACATTACACAACTTATTAGAGTTATGGCATTTGGTAGATGCCCTTATCTAGAGCATTTTACAACTGAGCAGGTGGTGGTTAAGGGATTTGCTCAAGGGCCCACCAGTGGTGGTGCTGGAAGTTGTTCACAAAAGGTCAAACCTTGAGATGGTTAAGCAACATCAACAGAAGATCACATTAGAATCCACTCTTACTATCTAAAACAAAAGAAAACTGGAAATACATTGCTTGTTCCCCAGTCTTTAAAAATCCAGTTTAATTTTCTGCTTACTTTTTTTGTCCATGGCCTTCCTGTCAGTAAAAACCAATCTCCCCTGTTCTGTTTTTTTTTGCCCACATAACTGGATGTTTATGTTGAATTGATGTTTGAGGATTTAATCAGTTTCTGAGAAACTCAAACCAGTCAATCGGTCTCCAATAGCCATGCCATTGTGAAAGACCCTGAGATAGATAGATAGATAGATAGATAGATAGATAGATAGATAGATAGATAGATATATAGATAGATAGATAGATAGATAGATAGATAGATAGATAGATAGATAGATAGATAGATAGATAGATAGATAGATAGATAGATGGATGGATGGATGGATGGATGGATGGATGGATGGATGGATGGATGGATTTGGGTGGGTGGATGGATGGATGGATGGATGGATGGATGGATGGATGGATGGATGGATAGATAGATAGATAGATAGATAGATAGATAGATAGATAGATAGATAGATAGATAGATAGATAGATAGATAGATAGACAGACAGACAGACAGACAGACAGACAGACAGACAGACAGACAGACAGACAGACAGACAGACAGACAGACAGACAGACTCTTTCCAAACTTTAAATACTTCCCTGTAGAATGAGTTTGATAATCAGACATATGATAGCAGTGTGAGAGAGCTTCAGAGCTGCTTAATGGAAAACTCGAAGCACAGTCAGCCCTGAAACTAATAGGGATTTACAGAAGGGTGCTCATGGGCTTGGAATTGGTATTTCTTTTTCTTTTTCTTTTTTCTGTGAATAACAGGATTATTGAATTGAAATTCACTTGGTTATTAAAGCACTTTTAGTTACCACAATGGAATTACAAGTTCACTGAAAACAACTATAGTTCCTATAAAACTATATGCCCTATAGCTGAGTCAGTCGAAATTATACAGTGAAACAGTTGCTTTCTTTATTATTATTTCCGAATATTATTGCAAAAGGTTCTGAGAATAACAATCCCTCGCTGTGCATGGCGTGACTTCCTGTTTCAGATGTGCAGTTTAAGTAATTCAACTTTGTTTTGCTTCGGTGTAGAGGGATTAAAAAATTCGCCAAATGATAAAAGGATTACCTTTATCATGAGTTTCAGGACAGTAAAGTAAATGAACAATATAGGCTTTTATATATATATATATATATATATATAAACTTTCTTTCGGCTTCTCCCGTTAGGGGTCGCCACAGCGGACCATCCGCATGTTTGATTTGGCACATATTTTTACGCTGGATGCCCTTCCTAACGCAACCCTCCCTATTTATCCGGGCTTGGGACTAGCACTTAGAGTGGCTGGGATTGGTTCCGTGACTGTGAATCAAACCCGGGCCGCAGCGGTGAGAGCGCCGCATCCTAACCACTATATATCTTTAATAAATCCTTCTTCTTTTTCTCTCGACAGCGTATCATCATTCGTCTCCATACCCCCCTGTCCTCTACATCTGCCTCTTTTAAACCAACTACCTGCATGTCTTCCCTCACCACATTCATGAACCTCCTTGGTCTTCCTCTCCTCCTCCTTCCTGGTGTCTCCATCCTCAGCATTCTCCTTCTGATATACCCCATGTCCCTCCTCTGCACTTGTCCAAACCATCTCAATCGAGCCTCTCTCACTTTGTTCCCAAAAGGTCCTAGATGCCCTAGATCATTTCTAATCCTGTCCATCGTCATCACTCCTAACAAAAACCTCAACATCTTCAGCTCTGCTACCTCCAGCTCCACCTCCTGTCTTTTACTCAATGCCACTGTCTCTAAACCATACAACATCTCAGGTAAAATTCTGATAGCAAGGTCCTGGATATAAATTAAATCAATTTATCCCCACTGAGTGAGCCCTTATTCCTTATAGTTTTGTGTGAAGTCATCATGAAAGTCACTTGCCACTTGATTTGTGGTGAATTTCCCAGTAAATAACAGAAAAACCATGTCAAATAAATGCCCCGGACTGCATAACAGACCTGCTATATTTATACCTTTAATGAAATAACTACAGCATTTCAGAATATACTGATATGAGCATATATAATCACATCCTAGTTCCATATTTTCTGGTCATAATTAAATCATCTCATAATTACTATAATTCTTTAATTATACACTATCAGTCCAATGTGTAGACTCCATTTTAGATGCCATCACACAAGCAGATTAAAGCATTAACCAGGCGCAATCCTGTTTGTCCTCAGGCACTCGCACTTAAAACAGCTGTAAGATTTAAGCATGTTAGCATGCTTATTTAAGCTAAACCATTAAAGAAAAACAGGCTATAAGAGAAAGCTGTGCTCGGAATGTTGTAAATGCACACAGGAACAAAATGATACACATGACACATTATCATGAAAACCGATGGAGTCATCATTCGCAAACAGAACCTAGTTTCCCCAAAGCATTGTAACGTGATGGAGACAATGTTCAGTGTGATTTTTAAATTGGAATGCTTTGAGAAAGTCAGCCTGAAGCAAATCGTTGAGATTTCTGCATCAACGTATTATTTTTTCGCTGTATTAGAAGTAAAATTTAAATGGTTTCAGGGTGCAATTAGGGAGAATTTCATAGATTGGGACTGAAAGATTCATATTAAGAAATGATTAAGTGACAAAGCGAGATTTTAAATCCACACAAGACAGGCAACCCCCCCCCCCCCCTCATATTCTGTTTTTTCTGTATTCGATTACGCACACATGAAAAGCCATATTCCCTCATTGGAAGTCCTGAGTGTTTATCTTGATCTTGAGTTTGGAGTTTGATTTTAGAATGAAATTATTACCTTCAGCTCAGGGTATTTCTGCTGCATAGTCCACCAAGCGTGAATAATTTTCCAGAAATCTTACTTCAGTCCCGCATACACTTAGAATCACACTGGTATACAGAAGATCTTTCAGTAGGCAAGAAGACATTTGCATACTTAATATCTCATAACTATGACTTAGTATCTCATAATTATGAGATCCTGTAGTAGTATATCATGATTATTACTTAATATCACATAATAATGACTTAATATCTCATAATTATGACTTACTAACTCATAATTTTGAGATAGTAAGTCATAATTATTAGATCCTTTCTGTGATTTTTTTTTTCGCTTTTTAAATGCAATGCACTTCTGTAAAGAAGTTCAGAGTAGTTTCAGCAAAGTAGCTTGGGATAGACCCTAATTAGATTGAAAGCCAGAAAAATGCTTATAAAAATAGATATAAAAATAAAATATAATATTTATTAATATATAAAAAAAAATCTAGTTAAATGCATCAAATATTTCCTATAACTGGATTACAATAAAACATATGTAAGACTATGAAACTTATCACAAGGATTTTTATATTTTTTTTATTTGAAGCATGAAGTCTTTTTCTATTGGCAGATCAATATTTTCCATTGAAATAATGTTATTTGCAAAATGCAAAATGAAAACTAGAAAATTTATATTTAACATGTTTTACATTTCACTGCAAGCTGTATTCTGAATATAAATAGGTTTGTGCCAAAAACAAATCTTGAACTTGAACTTAAAATTGGTTTAATTCTCTTTCATTATTTGGCATATTGCAATCTTATAATAAGAAAAAATAATAGCAAAGGAAAAAAAAAGCAAAAAATATCTTTTTTGCATTTAAGATATTTGAACATTCCAAGATGACTTTATTTGCAGGGTGCAACTATTGTTTTCTAAACATGAGCCAGCACTTCTTCTCTAGTAGGTCTTCAGCTGTGTAGTAGATCCTCAGGACCGTCAGATCCATGGGCCGATGCCTTAACCACCAATCCACCACATCCCTATTTAGCTGCAGGCAGAACCTTCACAGATTTTTCCATCGTATTGACTTTCTCTGGTATTATTACTTACTGTTAACTTGCCTTGTTTTAAAAAAAGATGAAGATACATAGAAGTGTGCGCTCATTTTCCCTGTAACAAATTAGCAAATTAGGCACCAACCCAAATTAAAAATGTGGCAAAAAAGCACACTCATTGGGCACTTGAACAGATTTTAAATCTCTCTGCAAAACTAAATACAAGCAAGAACCATTCTCTTATATCTAGCCAATAAATAAACACTAATGGCTCCGAATTAATAGGGAATAGTTGTTGCCCTTTAATCAAGTCAGTCAAGGGAGCTAATCTTGATAGTTGTAAACATAGAATGCTATGTACATAGAGCTTTAAATCATTGTTCTATAGTATAGTATAGTATTCCATGCCTTGGAACTATGTGACTGGTGAGAATTTCTGCTGTTTGAACAAAGCATTGGGATCTTATGTAGATCTGATGATATCTTGGTGTTGGACAGAAGCCAGTGAAATTTTCAATCAATTGTACAAATGCTAATATTATTCCTCATTAACAATGTAGAAAAAGAAAACATGAACCCTAAAACAAGGCAGTAATATATTTTTGAATTATGTATTGCTTCTTATAAGTAAGTCTTGAGGCCCAAATCGTAAGAAAAGGATTTTTTCTTCTGGGAGCATCAGTGTGTAAACCTTGCGGTAATTTGCTGGAAGGGGGTCCGTAAAGCAGTGCACCACAGTTGCATTCTCAGGCATGTTTAATTCGGTATTAGCGTCAACAAGATATATAATCTAACGCCACGATAAGCATCAAGGAACAGATTTTGATATTCTTTCGGCTTCTCCCATTAGGGGTCGCCACAGCGGATCATCCGCATGTTTGATTTGTCACATGTTTTTACGCTGGATGCCCTTCCTAACGCAACCCTCCTTATTTATCCGGGCTTGGGACCGGCACTAAGGCTTGTGCAACCTTAATGGCTGGGGTCGGTTCCCTGACCGGGGATCGAACCCGGGCCACAGTGGTGAGAGCGTCACATCCTAACCACTAGACCACCAGGGAATCCTAAAGACAATATACACTATATTGCCAAAAGTATTGGGTCACCTGGTCATAAGTATGTTAAGTGATTTTTGATCATTGCATTCCACATTTAGTCCCAATTTGCTCTTATAATTCCCTCCACTCTTCTGGGAAGATGTTCCACTAGATTTTGGAGTGTGCTTATGGATATTTGTGTTCATCAGTCACAAGGGTGTTATGAAAGGCAGGTACTGATGTAGGTGAGGAGACCTGGGGTGCAGTCAGCATTCCACTCAAGATCTTCATCTCCAAACCATGTAAACCAGATCTTCAAGGAGCTCACTTTGTGCACAGGGGCATCGCCATGCAGGAACAGGTTTGGGTTTCCTAGTTCAAGTGAATGCAAAATGTTATTATACCGCATCTAAAGACGTCCTGTACAATTGTGTGCCTCCAGCTTTGTTGTAACAGTTTGGAAAAGAACCATATAAAGCAGGAAAGGTCAGGTGTCGCAATACTTTGGCAATATAGTCTATCTGACAAACACACCACATAACAAATCTTTAAGGAATTCTCCAGGGGTCAAATTTAAGTCTGTATGTTTTTGTGGCTATCACGTATTATTTTTTATTTTAGCATCACTTCATCACCACAGATAATAAACTAAGACATGTTGTAAAGCAGCAGTGTATTAACCCCTGGTGGAAAATGAATCCATGTGCATATTAAAATCAGCCTCTCATGCAGACTTTGGCTACCATCGCAGGCAGTCTTACGAATACACAATGGAAGCATGCGGACAAGCTGTTACTACAAGAGTCATGTGTGTTAGAATTTATCGAGAGTCGCGTTAATGAAACAAGGAGCAGCTGATGCTGTTATTAGCTTGGAGATTGAGTGGGCTAATGTCCTGACTGGAGTAGATCTGGATTCATGAGTCCAGTCCAGAAACTTGGAAATGGATCCAGAGGGATTCTGTGTCACTACGAACACATTCACAATTCTGAAACTGTTCATCTGTTCATATTTTGCCCACTCCATCCACACTAAATTGGTTTTGACCACAGAATATACTCTTGATATACAAAATTACTGAACGTATTTTAATAATAAGGGAAAATATTGTTTGTTGGACCCACTGATGTATCATGTGATCTGCTATGCTGTTTTCTGTGTTTTTTATTTTTAACATAAAGTATGGCTGTTTTTGTCATTTTACTTAAGTATGTTTTTGAAATATTGTGCTGTAGTGGTTTTGTTTTTGCTTTTTTGTTGTTATCGCACTTTAATTTGTGAAGGTGTCCCTATAATTAAAGACAACGAGATTGATATTTATATTCCCTCGTCATTTTTTAACTACACCAGAATCCCCCACTTCCCACCATCCTTAAAAAAGGACCTTGGGTAATTTTACTCCTAGTACATTTTAAATAATATAGGTATTACTTTGACTTAAGTAGACTTTTAGACCAGTAACTTGACTTGTACTTAAGTAAAATTTAATGGAAGTAACAGTACTTTCACTTGAGTAGAATATCGTATTACTCTTTCCACCTCTTGCTATATGAAATAATACAATGCTGTGATGTATTACGTTATACAAAGTGGTGAAGGGAAATGGGAAATTTTGGAACTGGGATTTGGTGA
Organism: Silurus aristotelis; assembly: GCF_946808225.1. Lineage (NCBI taxonomy): Eukaryota > Metazoa > Chordata > Actinopteri > Siluriformes > Siluridae > Silurus > Silurus aristotelis. The sequence continues at coordinate 20,341,047 of NC_139588.1, read as the reverse complement.
TTCTGGGAAGTTTGTGTCCCGTCTGCTCTTTTCGGTTCAGTCCCCAGATGGTGTTAAATGTCCGGCACACCATAGAATATCGAGGCTGGTCGAGCTGCGATGGTGAGGAGCCCTCACCGCTTCCTTCCACAACACGCTTCATCACAGTGTTGAGATGTTCCTTCGAAATGACGCACCTATGATGCCGAAATTTCCTTTGTGCAGCACTCACACTGTCACCATTCTTATAAAAGGCTTTACAGCAATCGCCTGTTGCACACTGCTTCACAGCTTCACTAGAACTAATAGCAATGGGTTTTAAATGCACTTTATAATAATAGTAGGCGTGTTATCAGGGGAGTGGTAGCTCAGTGGTTAAGGTGCTGGGTTACTGTTTGGAAGGTTGGGGGTTCAAGCCCCGGTATTGCCAAGCATTGGTATTGGCCAAGGCTCCAGGGGTGCCGTATCATGGCCGACCCCAGCTTTGGAGTTTCCCTGCTCAGTCCTGTCTAAAACTATGCTTTAATAGCTGCTTACACTCCAAATGCTCCCTGCTCAGTCCTGTCTAAAACTATGCTTTAATAGCTGCTTACACTCCAAATGGCAAAGAAAAATGATGCAAAGGTCAGATACGTGTCAACAACGGTGTTTTATATTATTTCCAGAAACATGAACGGTAAATGTTAGTGTGGTCAAAACATAACAATGATGTACTAGGGTTAGGGTTACGAGAAACAATACCACCATCGATCAAGGATTTTACAGAACAAATTCATTAATGCAGTACATACACATCTGATTGTTTAGCTTTAATTGCCTGTATTGTACACAAAATAGTAAATGCTTCCAGTTTGCATTTAATTTTTTAAAGATGGCTAAATGGCAGTAGTGTTATTACAGAAAATCCAAATTACTGCACTCAGGAAGTACAAACAGGATGTTTATCCACTTATATCATGGTGAGTGATATATTGGCACTAACACACGCAGGTGTTTTTTGGATTCCAGGTGCTCTGTACTTTCAATATCGCCAAGTGGCTTGAGAGCCATTGAGGAACAGATGGATGTTCCACAGAGGTGAACACTGACTCCCTCTGCAGGCCTCGTAACACCCTACATCCAACCAACACGTACAATATTATAGTTTATTACGACAAATAGATTTTTTTATTCTTTCGGCTGATTTCAAATGAGTTAATTTGTCTCTACACATTACAGTGCGTTATTATTCACACATTTGGAATAAACGTGGGGTAAAAAAATTTATATAGTTGCAGATGCATATGTAAAAGTATGCTAATATGATGCAAATGTTGTGCATAATTTATTCATAAATCATTTACTGGAACCACTGAATACATGAATGATGGTCAGAATTTAAAGCTTTAGATGATTGAAGGTTTTAATAAGAATATCCATGCATCTGGTTTTAGATTTAGATGTATATAGTGATAAATACTCTTCTTATATTATATTTCTTATACTCTAATAAAATATTTTAAACGAATAAAATATTTTTTGCTGCTTGTTTGTTTACATTTACCACCCTGACGTTGATCATTGTCTAAAATCAGCATGTCAATTTGACATTGAATGTGACATTTAACTTTGTGAAACATCTACATACGTTAACCTCTCTTATACCTTGTGTTATATTAGACATATTCAGTATTTTATCTCTTTCGAAAATAGGAATTAGAAAAAAGCAACTGGCTATTTTGCATGTTAATTGGCATTTTACAGAAAATGGAACCCCTTTCCTATGTCTAAACAATGTAAAGCATTGTGCTGACTGTAACACTGAAGACTCCTTTAAAATAAAATAAACACTTTACTTAAACAAAATTTTTTGCCAAATCAACAATACCACACATTCTTCACAAGCTGCAGTAGTTCCACTATATGACAAGTTCTTAATATAGAAATGTTAACATTGTTATAAGCTCACCGATGCAACAAAAGTTTCCAAAAGCATGTCTTTTTCTGATCATCAAACCATATGTGGTTGTTCCCCAAGATTTTAAAGCACACAATTGTCTTTGTGTGCTGTGGAATTACAATTTTCTTTTTTACTGAAACCAACGAGACTTAAACCTGCTATAGCATGACAATGCCCTGTGTGCAAAGAGAGCTTCATGTAGATATAGTGCATTAAATTTGAAGTAGAAGAATTTGGGAGTCCTGCACAGATACCTTTGGGAAGAACTTGAATGTCAACTATACCCTGGAACTATATACCTTAATCACCTATTTTGACAAATCAGAATTAAGAATTTATCAACTTTAAAAATGAGAAATGCCTTACATTTAAAACAAAACATTTAAAACAATCATGTAATTTCATCGGGTTTGATCTGCGTCTCTCCACAGGAGGAATTAACGGTGATATAAATCGCACCTGTGGTGTTGTAAGACGGATAATTTAAAGCTTAAGCTTCACTCACGATAACCCGAGGCATGGAAAAACAAATCGTGTGTCCATCATGACGGATTAATCAATCGAAAGCTCTCCATCAATTGAAGTACATCCCTATACAATGTCTAAACAGATACCAATTTAGCATCTAATAACACAAATATAAACCTTAAATTTAATTTACTTTTAAGACTAATGGGTCTACAGTGCAACTGGGATCTTATTATTCTCATTAAACGGTGTGTGCAAGCAAACAGATATGAAGCTTATGTGACAAACAAAGGCCAGGTTTGATGACATGATCCTGAATAGCAGTCATGATCATGATGCATTTATAAAGGTTATATGTTCATCCTTAGTAACTGCCTGGTCAGTTGTGTTGGTTTATATTAGTCTATTGTTTTGATTATTTAATAGAATGTATGTTAGGATGGTACAATGTGCAGGGGGTAGCTGGGTGAAGACAGCCAATGCCAACAGTCTCAACAAGCTTATTAGTCATGGAAGTTGGGCTGGAGTCTCTGGTGTCTTAGAGGAGAAGGCTGAGGAAACTTCTTAGTATCCTTGACAACCGCAGACCAAGACCATGGAACACAACCACAAAACGACAAAGGAGATTCTTCTTACCAGTGGCCATCAAACTCTATAAATCCTTCTCTTTAATGTTAAAAATGTAGGAAGTGATATGGCTGAGTTTGAAAAACTGAATATTCAACAACCAAACACATAAAACAGCATAAAATTATTAAAACCCAGAACTTGGAGCATAAATCGAAGACAACATCTAACTCTGTCAACCATAGAAAAACGTACAGTGAGACTTTGAACATGGTGCATGGTGAGACCAAATCCTAGTCCTAATTAATCAAAAGGTGAAATAGGTGCTACCATTCATTTGACATAAAACAAGGAGGTGAAGTAGCTAATGGGAAACGTAGCTCTGGGCCATAAACCATGATTTGCCAACCAAGACCAGTGGTGTTGTCAGTGCTGCATTTCTAGCTGTGGGTTAGAACAATGATAAATGGACCAGCATGGACTTATCGCACCGCACGCTGCACCATGCTCCCACGAATCCACAACCACTGCTCCAATGCTCCCACGACATCTCAAAGTATGAGGAAGAAATGGCAGCTAGCTGGTGGAAGGATCTTCTATTTGATGTTCAAACATCTGAGTGTCAAACATAATCTCTAACAGTCTTTAAGAACTTACTTCTTCCAGCAACACTTAAATTAACACTTATTCTAGAAAAGAAACCTAACAATTAGCTTATGGCTTAATAGCTATATTAGCATGACCACCTGCCTAATATTGTCTCTCTTTTGCTGCCAAAACAGTCATGAAACTATTAACTTCTTCAGCAGTGTAAGCTACAGGGGCTCGTCTGTTGGATCGAACCACATGGACCAGCCTTCGCTCCTCACATGCATCGATGAGCCTCGGCCGCCCATAACCCTGTCACCGGTTCACCACTGTTCCTTCCTTGGGGCACTTTTGAGAGATGCTGACCACTGCAGACCAGAAACATCCTACAAGATCTGCAGTTTTAGAGATGCTCTGACCCAGTCGTCTAGACATCACAATTGGTCAAACTCGCTCAAATTCTTACGCTCACCCATTTTTCCTGCTTTACGTCAACTTCGAGGACAAAATGTTCACTTGCTGCCAAATATGTTCCACTCACTAACAGGTGCCATGATGAATAGATAATCAGTGTTAATCACTTGTCATGTTATAATGTTACAAGTTTGTGTGCCATTGAACCTGTATATACTGATAAAACCTTCGAATCTCTTCTTATTTTTGCATTGCTCTGTATGTGTTTTGGGGAATAGTGATTAAAAAAAACCAACCAACCAAAATAAGCATTCTGGTTTGGATTTAAACACAAATACAGAATATCTGAAACAATCAGACAATCATCCAGATACATGTGGTGTTATTACAGCAGCCTTATTAAAGTACAGACACAGAATAATGTATTGCCATCCCCATTACTGGCCCCACATCACTCTGCGATTCTGACTTTCATCTTCGCTACTTGTTAAACGTCCTCGAAATAATTAACTACCATTGAAAATCCACCACAGCATCATTTACGGATGGAGCTGGAGCCTATAGATTTGTTGCATACTTTAAAAACATTTACTGATACTCAAATCCCTGTCCGTGTGATCAATCCTGAAAAAAATAAACTACAGTTTACCCAGGGAGTTTACAGAGCATGGATGTCACGGGTAAGCTTTTCCTTCTATATTTATTGCCCACACAGTACACATGCTGGGGATAAAGGCGAGATTGGGCCGGAATTGAGCGTTTTCGCCACCGACTGAGAGCGTGTCAATCAGCGAGAAAGGCTGAAATTATAATCTACTCGCTCAAGCTGCTCTGTAATTACTTATATTGTGTAAATGCAAATTTCTGCGTCGAATGTCTTATTTAAATCAGCTAAATTGCCAAGCTCTTATCTGCACCGCTTGCATAACCAGATATTCATTCCACGCTTTATAAAATTTTTTTTTTTAGGTTAAGTTTTTTTTTTCTTTCTAAAATTAAAAACCAGCAATCAATACAGATTCGGTGAGAAAATTGCTGTTCAGTGCAGCACTTGATTGCAATTATCACCTTCAAGAATCGGTGATCTATGATACGATGTCGACAATGTATAACCGGGAGAGCGCCTGTGCAAATGTGCTAAAGGAAAAAAAAAAAGAAAAAAAAAAAAAAAAGGATGTGCTGTCAAGGAAAATGTAGAATTAGTATGCATTAGTGTTCACATTTTTTTTTTTTTTTATACATATGGCAGTATGGCAGGAGAGGAAACGCTTGAAAAATATATTGTAATATAATGATATTAAATTTGCATTAAAGATGATAAGGGTTTTTTTGTAAACTACAGACGGTATATGTTCTATTGTTCTGTTTCTTTGAAGAATATGAGCGTGGTGACGTCTGATTGGAAGGTTGTGGGTATATTCATACCAGCAAAACCAAGCTGCCACTGCTGGGTGACAAATATATATATTTATATACAGATTTATACAGATTTATTTATATACAGTTTGTTTACTTGGTTATAGTCCTTATAGTCCTCATTGCACAGTCCTGTATATTCAGAGTATACAGTAGGTTAACTGGTCGGTGCTATCTTGTGTTATGTGTATTGTCCCACACTGTCTTGTGTTGTCTGTCTGTCTGTACTGTCTGTTTGTACTGTTTGTCGTCTGCACTGTTTGCATTAGGTTGCACTCGATGCACTTTATGTAGCTTTGTGTTGTGTTGTAGCTCTATGTTGTTTAGTGTAGGACCAGGGTTCTGGAGGAACGTTGTCTCGTTTTTACTGTGTACAGTGAACCAATGTGTATAGTAGAAATGACAATAAAAGCACTTGACTTGACTTGACTTGACTTGACTGGGCCCCTAAACAAGGCCCTTAACCCTCACATGTTTAGTTGTATAAATGAGATAAGTTTAATTCTTTTCTGAATAATATCCATCAATGTAAATGGAAAAACAATGTGCTATCAAAGTAAATGGAAAGATGCTTGGAAAAACTCGGAATTCTGGCATACAATATAAATCAATAAATCAAAATGACTTGATGACCAAAACTTGATTTTCTGCTTATAATATACTTAAAAGAAATTCCCTCAAATATCACATTATATATAATTAACCAGATTATCAATATGCAATTTGTTCATTCCTATCGTTTTATTTAATCACAGATAGTTTACATTCTTGCCACTTTTTGTGCACTAAAACTTCTTATGTGAACATTGTGCAATATTTTTGCATTTTTGTGTGTGTATCTATTTTGTTACCTATCAAGTGAAGTGAAGTCAAGTTTATTTCTATTGTGCTTTTCACAACGGACATTGTCTCAAAGCAGCTTTACAGAATTTAACAGTTACGGTGAATGGTGTGTATTTATCCCTGATGTGTAGCCATGGTGACTGTGGCAAGAAAAACTCCCTTAGATGTTATGAGGAAGAAACCTTGAGAGGAACCAGACTCAAAAGAGAAACCTATCCTCATTTGGGTGACATTAAGAGTGTGATTATAGTCTTAAAACAATACAAAACACTGGAGAGTGAGAACAAACATGAGCACTAAAGTGTGTGATTATGAGTAATGTTCTTTCTATATTCTTGTACTCTTATGCTACTAAGCAACTCATAAAATAGCTCAACATTTGCGATCATCATAAATCCAACAGCAGCTTCTCCTATGTGTATTGTTTTTCGATACTGTCTAGTTTACTGATTATTTGTTACCTCTCTTGGCTGTTATATGTGACATCTGCAGATTGGAGCCTCTGGAGAAACGCAATATTATTCTGCTTGGCAGCTTACTGACTGGCTGAATGACAATAAAGTTCATTTTGACTTGAGTCTGACTGAACCATACGCATACCAATGCACTGCGATTATAATCTATTATACTGTTAACTCAATTATATTCCCTTTATTCTATTTTTGTATTCAATTTTTTTTATTTGTATCCGTTTTAGTATCACTGAGTATTTATTATTTATTCTTATGGTATGGAACAGTCATAATGAGCATTTTACTGCATGCCATGCAACAAATACAATTTACATTTTTGTATAAGCAGCCAATTCAATAAAGCCAGCAGTAAAAACAGTGAGTTTGCTTTAATACGTCTCTGTATATACAGAAGATATAGAAGAATAATTTATAATCACACTATTTAAATGAAGATTGGGTCCCTTATTAAATACAGTTTCTTTAAAAAGTTCCCTTTTTTTTCCCCTTTCTCCCATTTAGGAGTTTTTTCCTTTCTTACTGTTAGTCTTTCGCTTGTTTATTAGGGCTAGATTTCTACATTTATAGTACTTGGTAGATGCCCTTATTCAAAATGACCTACAAAAGTGCTTTAAAGTCTCTATCAATAAACACTTTTGTATATTGGTTCAGTAGGCTACAGACTCAGAATACCATCAGCCTACAACTCTTTTGGCAGAGTATATACACTGGGTCAAATAAATATTTGATACACTGCTGATTTTTCAAGTTTTCCCACTTACAATCGTAGGTACACCTCAACTGTAAGAGACAGAATCCAAAAAAAAAAAATCCAGAAAATCACATTGTGGATGGACAGCAGGCTAGTTAGCTAACTTGTTAGAGATCCTTCGAATGTCGGAAATCCGGAAGCCAGCGAATGATACGTTTGCGTCTACATTTAAAACGGCTTAAAAATCATTCATTCATTCATTCATTCATTTTCTCCCGCTCATCCGTAATTCGGGTCGCGGGGGCAGCAGTCTAAGCAGGCGGCTTAAAAATCATTAAAATGCAAATTGCCACCAAATACACTAAACCGATCTCTTCCTCCTCATTTTTCGCTGTAGCCATTGTATGATTTTTTATTGATTAATTTCCATTTTATTGCATGAAATTAGTATTTAATCACCCACAAACCAGCGAAAATTCTGTGTCTCACAGACCTGTTAGTTTGTCTTTAAGAAGTCCTCCTATCCTCCACTCGTTACCTGTATCAATTGCATCTGTTTGAACTCGTTACCTGTAAAAAGGCACCTGTCCACACACTCAATCAACCAGACTCTAACCTCTCCACTATGGGCAAGACCAAAGAGCTGTCCAAGGACACTAGGGACAAAATTGTAGACCTGCACAAGGATGGGATGGGCTACAGGACAATAGGCAAACAGCTTGGTGAGAAGGCAACAACTGTTGGCGTAATCAATAGAAAATGGAAGAAATTCAAGATGGCTATCAATCAACCTTGGACTGGGGCTCCATGCAAGATCTCGCATCGTGGAGTATCAATTAGAAAAGCGAGTTTATTTCAGTTATGAAGATGAAGGTCTTTATATGTCATGTATATGTCATTTGAAAACTGCTGGAGACTCAGTTGTTTGGACACTGAGAAGAAACTTGCATGTCTTCCTTGTACATTGAGAGATGGTTGGACCAGTGATTGAGGTTTGACGGGAGCATTGTGCACTATGAGTTGAGTTGATGAGTGCTTTACAGGCTTAGGTATTGGGTTATTGGTTTATTTTTGGCTTTGTAGATGAGCATCAGTGATTTATATCTAATGTAGGCAGCTACACGGAGCCAGTGAAGGCAATGTAGCAGTGGGGTGGTGTGGGAGAACTTATGATGGTCATAAATAAGTCATGCAACTGAATTCTGGATCAGTTGCAGAGGCAGATGTGCCTTCTTATGTTAGTCAAGCCATAAATTGATAAGTGACTGGACAAGAAAACGAGTGGCATATCTTTGGATGTTATTTACAAAATGTATATACAACTGCTTTTGTCCAATATCTATTGTTAGCTAAGCACCTTACACAGTAAATTTTAAGATTATATATAGCTATGAGGCATGCAATCACAATTCATTCCGTTTGTAATCAGATACCAACTGTCTAAATGTCTATGATGCTCCTGCACTGCAAGCAAGAGGAAATATTGATATGTAATTTTCACCCTGTTAAACAGATTGTCAAACATTAGAACTGGTTGCGATTTATGCAAAAGAGACGTACTGTTATATTATACAGTTCAAGAAAGACAGAAGTCTTAAGAACTATATGTCCCAACGCTGCCATACATAATACCCCAGAAGAGAACCATTATTTATTTGAAGAAAAGTTTTTTTTCCCCTTGTGAGGAGGCTCTGGGGCAGGCTCATAAATATTCATTAAGGAGCACAGTGAACAAAAATATGTTTGGCTGAGACACCAGAGTGTTGTCCATTAATACAAAAAAAGGAACCCTTAAACCACATACAACATCTCAACTTATTCACACATTTTTATTTGTTCTAAATGAACCTTGACTTGATACTTAATTTTTAAAAATACTCTAATCAGCATGGTCATGAACAAATATGGATGTTTTATGCAAATGTATGTTTAATATTAGTGAAACTGTACTCAACATAGAGCATGAAGACAAAATATTCTTGTCTTGGTGTTTTAATTGACGTAAATCATCAGGACACCAAACCAAAGTTTTGCTATGTTTCCACACGGATGGATTTAATTGCCAGATGTGTGCATCATAGAGGTGCTTCATTTAAGACAAAAAACAAATAAGCAGTAAAACAAATGTTTAGCAAAAAAAAAAAAAAAAAATCGGTGGAATTTTATACATATTTAGATATATAAGTAAAGTGAAGAAAGGTTTTAATTTAATCTTTCTTTCTTTCTTTCTTTCTTTCTTTCTTTCTTTCTTTCTTTCTTTCTTTCTTTCTTTCTTTCTTTCTTTCTTTCTATTTTTGACAAAAACTGTCACAGAAATGTTCGCTAGATTAATCGTACGTAATACAATTTGTGCTGTTAAAATTAATTTGCTTTAAAGAGTTATTAACATTTTGACAGCTGTTATATATATATATATATATATATATATATATATATATATATATATATATATATATATATATATATATATATATAGTGAGGAAAATAAGTATTTGAACACCCTGCTATTTTGCAAGTTCTCCCACTTAGAAATCATGCAGGGGTCTGAAATTGTCATCGTAGGTGCATGTCCACTGTGAGAGACATAATCTAAAAAAAAAAATCCAGTAATCACAATATATGATTTTTAAACTATTTATTTGTATGATACAGCTGCAAATAAGTATTTGAACACCTGTCTATCAGCTAGAATTCTGACCCTCAAAGACCTGTTAGTCTGCCTTTAAAATGTCCACTACATTTATTATCCTAAATTAGATGCACCTGTTTGAGGTCGTTAGCTGCATAAAGACACCTGTCCACCCCATACAATCAGTAAGAATCCAACTACTAACATGGCCAAGACCAAAGAGCTGTCCAAAGACACTAGAGACAAAATTGTACACCTCCACAAGGCTGGAAAGGGCTACGGGGAAATTGCCAAGCAGCTTGGTGAAAAAAGGTCCACTGTTGGAGCAATCATTAGAAAATGGAAGAAGCTAAACATGACTGTCAATCTCCCTCGGACTGGGGCTCCATGCAAGATCTCACCTCCTGGGTTTCAATGACCCCAAGGAAGGTGAGAAATCAGCCCAGAACTACACGGGAGGAGCTGATCAATGACCTGAAAAGAGCTGGGACCACCGTTTCCAAGGTTACTGTTGGTAATATACTAAGACGTCATGGTTTGAAATCATGCATGGCACGGAAGGTTCCCCTGCTTAAACCAGCACATGTCCAGGCACGTCTTAAGTTTGCCAATGACCATTTGGATGATCCAGAGGAGTCATGGGAGAAAGTCATGTGGTCAGATGAGACCAAAATGGAACTTTTGGGTCATAATTCCACTAAACGTGTTTGGAGGAAGAAGAATGATGAGTACCATCCCAATAACACCATCTCTACTGTGAAGCATGGGGGTGGTAGCATCATGCTTTGGGGGGGGGGGGGGGGGGTTCTGCACATGGGACAGGGCGACTGCACTGTATTAAGGAGAGGATGACCGGGGCCATGTATTGCAAGATTTTGGGGAACAACCTCCTTCCCCCAGTTAGAGCATTGAAGATGGGTCGAGGCTGGGTCTTCCAACATGACAATGACCTGAAGCACATAGCCAGGATAACCAAGGAGTGGCTCTGTAAGAAGCATATCAAGGTTCTGGCATGGCCTAGCCAGTCTCCAGACCTAAACCAAATAGAGAATCTTTAGAGGGAGCTCAAACTCCGTGTTTCTCAGTGACAGGCCAGAAACCTGACCGATCTAGAGAAGATCTGTGTGGGGGAGTGGGCAAAAAATCCCTCCTGCAGTGTGTGCAAACCTGGTGAAAAACTACAGGAAACGTTTGACCTCTGTAATTGCAAACAAAGGCTCCTGTACCAAATATTAACATTGACTTTCTCAGGTGTTCAAATACTTATTTGCAGCTGTATCATACAAATAAATAGTTAAAAAATCATACATTGTGATTTCTGGATTTTTTTTTTAGATTATGTCTCTCACAGTGGACATGCACCTACAATGACAATTTCAGACCCCTCCATGATTTCTAAGTGGGAGAACTTGCTAAATAGCAGGGTGTTCAAATACTTATTTTCCTCACTATATATATATATATATATATATATATATATATATATATATATATATATATATATATATATATATATATATATATATATATCATTCATTCATTCATTCATTCATTCATTCATTTTCTCCCGCTTATCCGTATATATATATATATATATATATATATATTTATTTATTTATTTATATATATGTATATATATGGGGGGGGAGTGGTGGCTCCAGCGGTTAAGGCGCTGGGTTACCGATCAGAAGGTCGGGGGTTCAAGCCCCGGAATCGCCAAGCTGCCACTCTTGGGCCCTTGAGCAAGGCCCTTAACCCTCTATGCTCCAGGGGACCCTTAAGAGAAAAATAAATCAAGGACCGTGACGTCGGAGTGACGTGGGGCCGCCTTCTAGTGGGCTCACCACCTGCAGGAGGGACCGTAAGGGACTGGTGCTGAGAGGATTGGGCAGCAGTCGAAGGCGGGGGCCTTGACAGCCCGATCCCTGGACACGGAGTAGTGTCTGGGGAATCTGCTTAGACTGCTGCCCCTGCGACCCGAATTACGGATAAGCGGGAGAAGATGAAATGAAATATATATATATATATATATATATATATATATATATATATATATATATATTTTTTTTTTTTTACAATAAATAGAAAAAAAATAAAATAATAATATATATATATATATGTATGTATGTATGTAGATATGCATGTATGTAGGACATATATATATATATATATATATATATATATATATATATATATATATATATATATATATATATATATATATATGTATGTATGTAGGATTTAGAGCAGTAACATTTTAGAGCGGATAAGCTGTAAGTAAAACAATAAACAAAAACATTTTTTTTTCATTCAATCAGCTTTGCGCTGCACACAATAATGACAGCTTTCCAATGCCAGGAAGTGTCCATGGTATAGGGTAATAATCGAAGGCTGGGTGTGAGGCGTTACATCACTTTAATGTACTACGCTTCGAGTCAGGTGGTTCTGTGCCTCGCTTTCAGGCATTAAAACAGTATAACACACTTGTGGACTATCAATTTTCCTATTCATACATAAACAGTCATGTTAAATTTGACGGACGCAACAAACATTCTGTGAAGATTTCTGCTTAAAAAAATATATATTTTAAAGAATATATATATATTTTTTTTTATGTACGGTACCTAGGGATCCTACACAAGATTTTAAATTTGTGAAACAAATGATAAATCATGAAACCACATTGTGTTTTAGATACAATATAGAATTTACAATATATAGTTGTAATTTAGTAATCAGGTCTAAAGTTGAACACTTTGAAACATTTATACGCATTGTTATTGTGTGAAAGGTATCAAATGAATCGTCCAGAAAAGGTTCAATGGAATATTTTATTGATGGATTGCCAATCAGGCTAATTACAAACAAAACAGGAGTTGATTGTCTGTGCGGTCTCCGGGCAGCCATAAGGTTTGTGCACGTGGTGGATTAAAAGGGTTTTTCTGCATTCGTTATTCCTTAGGAATGTCTGAGATTAAGGTGCTTAGTTATTCTGTAGAACTAGCCGAGCGTCAGGTCACGACACTGGACGTTTAAAGAATTCAGATGTCGCTACTAAACATGAACTCGGGTCTGAAGGATTCTCATGAAAAAAAAGATAAAAAGCCCACTTTTGAATATGTGAATGATGTCATTTCTGTTTAAAATGACTAAACACAGACTGGTGCAAATAGATTCATTTAACGCCTGCAGTGTAAATTGTCTCTAGTCGTTTCATAAACAGTGATTGTTTGTGAACAATTAATACAGCATGAATTCAGAAGCCTGTTTACACCATGTGAGGAAACACAATCATTATTTTATTAGCTTTTCAAGATTGTCTCTCAGCATCTCCGAAAGAGATGAGAGCTTGTCAAAATTGACAATTTGAAATGAAAATTGGTCCTTCAGAGATTTGAGATGACCAAACAAACATAAATATGAGTGAGACTAGAAGCCAAAAACATGAACCATGGCTTTGAGGCGAGTGACACAAAGCAGCAGGTCATTTAGGACAAATGCTACGCAAAGAACTCTATACAAAAAGCAGGACTTACCCTTGAGTAGACGTGTGCGACCATTTGGGTCAGGATGTGCACTGGCTGATGGATAGTGTAATGCTGTGAGACACTCTATGGACAAATGTTTCTGGGCACCTGGCCATAAGATTGGTATCTATTTCTTTTTTAAACATCCACATCAAGTCCCTTCTGGAAAGATGTTCCACTAGATTTTGAGGAGATTTTGCACCACAAGGGTGTTAGTAAAGTCGGGTAGTGATGTAGGTGAGGTGAGAAGGTCTGGGGTGCAGTCAGCGTTCACAATCATCCCAAAGGTGTTTAGTAGGATTGAGGTCAGAGCTCTATAGCAGGCTAATCAAAATCTTCCACTCCAACCCATGCGAAGCATAACTTAATGGAGCCGGCTTTGTGCTCAAGGGCATTGCCATGCTAGAACAGATTTGGGTGACCTAGTTAAAGTAAAGAGAAAGCATGTCACTAAACAATGTGTTTCCAGGGGAATATTTCACTTTATGCCTTACTGTAAATTTTTTTTATTACATTTTGTAATTAAAGGGTTCAAATTAAATTGGGTTTTTAATGCAATTCATTTCATTTTTATTTGTATAGCACTTTTAACAATGTCTCAAACCCTCTTTACACAGATAAAATGGTTTTAAAAGAAAGCATACATGTGTTTCTTGTAACTGCAAGTTAGTCCTTGAGTGAGCCAATGGTGACTATGGCAAAGAAAATCTCCCTGAGACGGCATGTGAAGGAAACCAGGCTCAAAAGGGAACACATCCTCATCTGGGTGATACCGAATGTCCATTCATTATAGTTCCATCATTAATGAGGTGTGCAGTTAGAAGCCGTTAAATGCAACCTGTGGTCCTAAATTATTGTAGCAGACTGTTGATATTTATTTCAGTGCAAATCTTCAGAATCAAGAAAGGCAGCTTGGCAGTACTGAGGCTTAAACCCCTGATCTCCCAATCAGTAACCCAGAACCTCTCAGCTTCCACTTCCCAAAAGAAACTTCTCTCTTATACTGTATGTGTTGCAATTTCACACACTTGATCTGGGAGTAAACGTAATTTTTTGCCTCTTTAGAAGATCAGAACAATATTTAATAAGCATTTTTAGGTTTTTTTTAATCACTGAAAATCCCACGGCCCAGGAAAATGTTTTTCAGAGAATTGTGTATTTTCACTTTCAGGAATCAGGAACACGTGGTAAAAAGGCTGCAGTGCTTATTGTGAGTCAGAGAGCACAAATACACAGGTAATGAAGCGAGCTAAAAGTTGGGTTCGTACCAAAAGGCTACTTAGCCCCTACTGGCGCTGCTGCTATCGATTATTTTAGTAATTAAGTATTTTCATGATAATTCCCTTGATTAATCCAGTAATTAAATAAGTACCTTTTGTTTATTAAAGAGCAACACTAAATAAGAGCAAGAAAATAAGACGGGTCTCTTAAAACTAACAGGTCGTTTGTTTTTCTTTTTTAGAAAAATGTAAATTTTTATTGTTGAAATTGCATAAAAGAGTATCGGTGAAAATGAAACATATTCAGTGCATTTAATTTCCATTTAACATCAAAATACAAATGATCAAAATAATCAATTAAATAGTTGCGTTAAAAATAGTTCCTTTCGCAGTGGTTGTGTGGAGTAGGTTTTGTGAAACTATTCGTTAAATAAAACTCAAAATTATTACGACTGACGTGTTTATTTATTAAATCCCGCACTGTATCGTGACGTGAACTCTGATGCTTGGAACACATCATTAATTAACAGTAGTGACCTTCTGCCATGACACTCACAATTTTCTACTTTTAGATATAGCATGAACTATTTATTTATCAGATTTGCCTTCTTATAATGAATTTCTTAAGAACAAGAAAAGAGCAATTTTATTCGACTTCTTCAGGATGCTGTCATTCTGAATTTCTGTTTTTCTCCAACTCTCTCTTTCTCACTGGCACAGTCTCGAGACTTTCAGCTCATCTCTGGATCACTGCCTATGCTTTATTGTTTATTCACAGAAATTAACATCCTTAAATAATCCAAAATTATAATTTTGGTTTCCTTTTCTTTTGAAAGAGCGTCCATTCCCATCGGAACTGTGAACAAACACTTGAGTAACAACATTAAGGTACGTAATTTCTCTGATATAGTGAGCATCTAGCTCATTCGATGTGTTGTATGGAATGTTTAGTCAGCGTTTCTCCATCGCTAGTGGTTATTTCATTTGTGAGAAGTGTAAGTTATTTAGCTCTTTAACGGAGATGATCCTTGGATTAGATGAGCATCCAGAGTATAGAGAGAATTAGTAAGTGCAAGAGCAGTCCAAGTTCTGTAGGGGAAACTCTGGATGCCCTAGGTGGAGTGAGCATTCCCCCGACTCCGGCATTAGAGCCTTAACAGAGGGGTGAGTGGGTGACGACTCGACGGCATACATGCAAAGCCAAAGCTAACGCTAAGGCTCACCTACAGGACCACTATTCCTCTCTGCTTTTTTAAATATTTTTTTCAGATATTTTTTTACACAGGAGCTAATGATATACACCTTCAACAGTCAGAGGTTACTAAGAGTAACATTATAGAGGTGTGAAGGCAATGTCCGATGCTCTGGCCTCATCCTAATGTGACGGTGATGATGTAGCAGGTCGCTGAACTGCTGGATGTCTGAGTGGTGCTTCAGAAAACAATATGGGCTTCCTTGATAATTGAAGCAATTTTGAGGCCAAGGCTCGAAAAAACTAAAAACAAATGCAACAAAGTTCTTTATACTAGCGTCCGAAAGCAGGTCTAGTCAGTCAATCCTATTAATTATTATTTATAGACCCCCAGGGCCCTACTCTGATTTTCTCATAGAATTTGCAGATTTCATCACAAATCCAGCTACTTCTTTAGACAAAGCATTACAGGTGACATTGTAGGTGACTTTAATATTCATTTTGATAATCAGCAAGACTCCTTAAAAACAGCAGTTGTATCCATTCTAGATTCAGTAGGACTTCATCAGGATGTTATAGGACCCACTCATAGTGGTGACACACTCTTGATTTAATAATAACATTTGGATTCAATATAAAAAAATATATAGTTATAATTCCACACTCTGAAGATATTTCAGATTATCCACTTAATATCTCTTTTTAAACTCTCTCTCAGTCATTGCATTAGTACCTCGCCACGTTACCGTGGTAAGCGGACATTCGCACCAACGACTGCAACGAGTTTTATCAATAATCTTCCGAGATTATTGACATTAATTCGAATTCTGTCTGACTCTGCCGAGCTCGACTGGGCCACTGAATGTCTAGAATCAATGTTCCGTTACACTTTAGATGATGTAGCTCCCCTTAAAACCAAAATGATCAGGGAGAAAAAATTAACACATTGGTATAATGATCATATGCACAGTATTTCAAATAGCATGAAAGGAGAATCTCCTTATAGTTATAAAAGTTATAGAGTTATAGAAAAGCTCTTAGTGCTGCTAGATCAGCATATTTCTCTACGCCTTATAGAAGATTTTTTTTTTATATTATAAAAGATTTATATTATACGTCTGGATTTTTTGCCTGATGTTTTCAACTTTATTATTGAAAAAGTTCATGAAATCATTACTACCTATTGATGGTGTCATGAACATTTCAATAATTAAGTTGGGGAAAAAAATCCAGGACGTATAATCGACGAATAATATAAATCTGTATTATTTCCTCATCAACATCATTAACTTTTATTTTCTATCAAGTTTCTTCAAACAGATAATTCCAGAAGTACTGGAACCTGTTCAATAAACTCTTCTATCAGCACTGGTTATGTACCTAAATCTTTAAACTGGCAGTTATCAACCCACCAATTGGGAAACCTGACCTTGACCCTTGTCAGCTGTCCAACTATAGTCAAGTCAAGTCAAGTTTATTTCTATTGCGCTTTTCACAACAAACATTGTCTCAAAGCAGCTTTACAGAAATCAACAGTCAAGGTGAATGGTGTGCATTTATCCCTGATGAGCAGCTGTGGCAACTGTGGCAAGGAAAAACTCCCTTAGATGTTATGAGGAAGAAACCTTGAGAGGAACCAGACTCAAAAGGGGAACCCATCCTCATTTGGGTGACATCAAGAGTTTGATCATAAATCTTTCAACAATACAGAACACTGGAGAGTGAGAACTAACATGAGCACTGGAGTATAAGATTATAAGTAATGTTCTTTCTACAGTCTTATACAGTCATTATGGTAATAAAACTGAGCAACTCATAAAATAGCTCAACATTTGCGATCATCACAGATCCAGTACCAGCTTCTCCATGCCAGAGCCTTTAAACACTCCAGGAGGTCCAATGTCAAAACTCCACACATGAAGTGGGATCCAGCTGGCACTGGTACGCCTCTGGGTGCTACGGGAAGTTTGCGAGTTCCACATCTATTTCTTTAAAGGTCCATAATCTTTATGAGGTGCGACGTAAGTGGAGCTGGCCAAACCTCAGGATGCCTCGGGATGGGGAGAGAGAGAGAAGCAGTGGAAAGAAATTAGCGCAGCTGCTGTTCATGATATTAACAACACAAGTTGATAATGTGCATTTAATCAGATGTTCTGGAGCACAAGATTATGATATGTGGTGTGTGTTATGTATAGGCTTTGCTAAAGAGTTACGTTTTTAATTTGCACTTAAACTGGGAGAATGTCTGAGCCCCGAACACTGTCAGGAAAACTATAGTCCAATATCAAACCTTCCCTTTATCTCCAAAATTCTAGAAAACATTGAAGCACAGCAGTTTTGCTCACATCTGGTAAATGACATGTTATTCACCTCTGATCAGGTTTTTTCCCCTTACTTGTTTTGCTCAACCTTAGTGCAGCTTTTGACACCATTGATCCTAATATCCTCCTTGCTAGACTGAAACATGTTGTTGAAATAAGGGGAACAGCATTTTTCTGGCTCAGGTCTTATTTGACTGATCGCTATTAGTTTGTAGATGTAAATGGTAAGTTCTCTACACTCTCCGAGGCAAAGTTTGGTGTTCCGCAAGGATCTGTCTAAGGCCCTCTGCTTTTTCGCTTTATATATGCTGCCTCTAAGTGAAATTATATATAAACATGGTATGAGCTTCTATTTCAAAGCCAGCTGAGCAAGATTAGCTTAAAACTGTTGAAGGAGTGTATACAGGACATTAGACAGTGAATGCTTGATAACTTCCTCCGCTCAACTTGGATAAGACCAAAGTACTTTGACTAGAAACACATGCAGCCAGAAGTCACTTTCTAATTCATGCTTTTGTTACATCTAGATAGTTCATAATGCAGCAGCAAGAGTCCTTACTAGATCTAGAAAATATAACCACATTCGCCCTGCTTTAATCAGTCTACACTGCTTTCAATCAAATCGTGCATTGATTATAAAATACTGCTACTGACGTATAAAGCACTTAACGGTCTCACGCCACAGTATCTGAGGGAACTCCTGTACCAGTATGATCCTCCACGCCTACTTAGATTAAAAGGTGCAGGCTATTTGTTGGTACCTCAAATATTAAAGACTACAACAGGGAGCAGATATTTCTCTTATAAAGCCCCACAGTTATGGAACAACCATCCAATCAGTGTTTGGGACTCAGGCACAGTGTCTTAGTGTCCAAGTCAAGGCTAAAAACATATTTATTTAATCAAGCCTTTTATCGGTATATGGCTAAGGTAAATGAGCAGATCTGGAGGGAACATGGATATAGAGTGTTCGGTAAACTGGGATACCTGTATGCTGTCGTCCCCTTACTCTCACACGTTCACTCAGGTTTTTTGACAGTGGTGTGGTGGGTCGTCTCTTATCCCTGAGATCCCTCATGTCTGTGTTACCTTCTGACTCTCCATTTTAGTTATGCCGCCATAGTGATTTTTGCCGGAGTCCCCAACATTCTTCTGAGATACCAATGACCAATGACCACTGTTCCTGACCCTCTCCTCTCCTTGGATCTGCCCGCTTCGTCCCTGCCTGCATCTGGATGATGGTTTCTTCGACAATCTTAGTTATTCTTTATTAGCACATTATATGTGTAAAGCTGCATTGAGAATGTTCACTGTTAAAAGCGCTATACAAATAAAAAAAAAGAATCTAATTGTGAATGTGATGCAGCATAAAGAGGGGAAAAGTCCAAAAGGAAGTGTTTTTTTGTGGTTTTGATAGTGCCCTATCATTGTTGCGGATTCTGATTATTTCATGATGGCCCTACTTGAAATATTTTTATGAACAAATTTAAATAATCAATAGCAGATTGCATGCTGGTGGATTCATTTTATCTATCTATTTAGACAAAAGTTTGTGGACCCATGAATATTTAATAGTACAGTAGATGTTTGCATGGTATTTTGCTGTAAAATATGAATTTCCTTCTGGGATGAATAAAGTCCAGCCATCCATCCATCCGAACCCACACACCCAACTATCTTTTTTTTTTTTTTATCTCAGTGGTGGACAGTAATGTAGTAAATGTAATTCATTACTGTATTAAGTAGGATAAAAACTTAACTGCTCAATCACACAGCAAACCACCAATCAGGGTCGAGCGCACACTCTGTTTTTGGTATCTACTTACGGTACATGTGGTTCAGCGTCAATTTAACAGAAAGCAAAAGATTTTCAGAGGAATGTTTTAATGATGGAAGAAACTTCTGACTCGAACTTATCACAACACCCATGGCTTTATTCGCACGATTCCTTAAAAGTTGGTGAAAATAAGTTTTTGGGCTCATGATGGTTTATCAAATATCAACCAGTGTTCGACTCATTAATATTATTCTATTAATAGATCAGTGTGCTGAGAGTCACATTTAAGTCTTTTCACATAAACTGAGCTGATTAAGCAAAGAGTCTTGTGATAAAATTAATTACAGGCATAATAAATCATAGTACTTTGGACTTATGTACATTTGAAGGATTAATCTATCTATCTATCTATCTATCTATCTATCTATCTATCTATCTATCTATCTATCTATCTATCTATCTATCTATCTATCTATCTATCTATCTATCTATCTATGAAGATCCTTGTCAGTGAATAAAGTTTATATTAATTACATTCATATTTCTTTTTTTTGATATTATACATTTATTCAGATTTGGGTTACATATGTAAATACACTATATGGACAAACGTTTGTGGACACCTCACCATAAGATTAGTATGTTCTTTTGGAACATCTCATTCCACATTTATTCCCTATTTTCTTCTCGGAAAATGTTTCATGTGGAGATTTGTGCTCACTCAGCTACAAGGGTGTTAATAAGGTCAGGTACTAATGTAGGTGAGGTGAGGAGGCCTGAGGTGTTCAGTAGGGTTTAAAAGGGTAAAGTATATGTTCATGGAGCTGGTTTTGTGCACAGGGACATTTGGGTCTCCTAGTTCAAGTGTTGGGAAAATGTCATGCTACCACATCCAAAGATGTCCTATACAAACAGAGCCTCCAACTTTTAAAAAGGTCTGTGAAAGAACCACATATGGCTGGAAAAGAAGAAAGCAGGCAGGTTCTAAACACAAATTGGTACCAATAGACTGATGACAGACTAGAAAAATAAGAAGAATTCATAATAATAAAAGCCACATGAGTATTTTCCACACAGATTCTATATTCTCAGTGTGCAGAAAGAAAATCAAGAAGCTAGAGAAAGTGAAAGAAATCATTGGAAAAATGTTGCGTCAAAACCGTTTCGCTTATTGCAAATGCTCTTCTGCAACATGACCTTTTGAAATGAAATTAGAAATAAATTAGGATGTATAAATGGTTGTGTTCGTGTGTGTGTGTGTGTGTGGAGACGATGCTCAGTTATTACTGTACGTCAGTATAAAGAAGCAGTATACGTAAGCACCTTTGTCCTGGAGAAACATTGTTTTATTTCACTGTGTACTTTACTGTATGTGGTCGAAATGACAATGAAGCCACTCGACTTGACTTAATAGAAACTTTTCCCATGGCTGTTTTTGCACCTCCAGACTTAACTTTCAACGAAAGATGCAGAACAACATCCGATGCCAAAAACAGAATTTAACATCCCATACCGTTTCACCATAAACTACCCAAAGAAAAGTGAAACACTGTTCTAAATCTGGAACCTAAACAATTCGTGTGAAAATCTTTCTTTTTTTCTCACACTGTATCAAAAAGCCCTAAATTTACACCAAAAAAAGCATTTCACTGACTAGATGCTGCAAAGAGTTTTAGCAGGCCAGCATCAGCTTCATCAGTGGTGTGTGAGGACGTCATAACAGCTAGCAGCAGCTGGTAGTTTAGAAAGTGCAGTAGGAAGACTTTTTTAATGGTGAAGGCAAAGCAAACTAGATCACAATATGACACTGTGCATCAATATAAACTAGCTGAAGTCCATGTCAGATGTAGTCCATGTTATGTCTGTGTCAATTTGAATGATGCAACATGAAGTATATTTTTAGTCTGGTTGGGGAAGATGTCTACTATGTCTGCATGTCTACTATGTGCCTCATGCCCACAACATATACAAAATAGAGAACTTCAGGGTGTATAATTATAAAATGCATTTCTGACAAAAAATAAATAAATAAATAGCAGTCGTCCTCCATGTTTCTATTTCTTTTTTTAAATCTAGTCACTTTTTTTCCTCTCAGGAATTGTGATGTGATTCAGACACTGATCATCTCTAACTCATGAGTGAAATCTGAAAGTGTGGGCTGTAAGAGTTTTTATAAATAATTGTAGTTGTAGCTCAGTGATAACGGAACGATTTGTGAGCCATTGTATCCACCCTAAATGTCACCAACATTTCCTGTCACCAACACCCCCCCCCCCCTCACTTTTGCTCCCTCATGGCAGTTTCTCACATCTGTCCCTCTAAATGAGTCTTATTAGATCTTGTTAGTGTGCATGTACACTGCTCGGTTTGTCTTGCAGCTGTCTAAGCTGTATTTTAAAATGTTTTGAAAAATTAGTGCCTTGATTGCAATGGTGTCTGAATAATTAATATATATATATATATATATATATATATATATATATATATGTGTGTGTGTCTCTGGTGGTCTAGTGGTTAGGATGCGGCGCTCTCACCGCTGCGGCCCGGGTTCGATCCCCGGTCAGGGGAACCATGGAACCAGCCACTCTTAATGCCGGTTCCAAGCCCGGATCAAACATGCAGATGATCTGCTGTGACAGCCCCTAATGGGAGAAGCAAAAATATATACATACAGTACAGACCAAAAGTTTGGACACACCTTCTCATTCAAAGAGTTTTTTTTTTATTTTCATGACTATGAAAATTGTAGATTCACACTGAAGGCATCAAAACTATGAATTAACACATGTGGAATTATATACATAACAAAAAAGTGTGAAACAACTGAAAATATGTCATATTGTAGGTTCTTCAATGTAGCCACCTTTTGCTTAGATTACTGCTTTGCACACTCTTGGCATTCTCTTGATGCCTACTTTGAAGAACCTACAATATGACATATTTTCAGTTCACTTTTTTGTTTTTTATATATTTCCACATGTGTTAATTCATAGTTTTGATGCCTTCAGTGTGAATCTACAATTTTCATAGTCATGAAAAATAAAGAAAACTCTTTGAATGAGAAGGTGTGTCCAAACTTTTGGTCTGTACTGTATATATAATATATATAAACTTTTGGTCTGTACTGTATATATATAATATATATACAGTACAGACCAAAAGTTTGGACACACCTTACACACACATACAGTAATACATATATACATTGTATATATTAGGGATGTGTATCTCCATAACTACATCTCATCTCGAAACATAGCCAATGATACAATACATTAGAGATACATATAAAGCAGCTACCGATGCAATGCGATGTGATACAATTCACCCATTACGATACAGTGCGATCCGATTTCGTTTTGATTCAATGCAATACAATGCAGTGGAAAGAAATATGATGGTATGCAATTCAATATGGTAGACAGAGTTCTTTTATTTCTTTGGTTCAGACACACAGCAAAGTGCCTTCTGATTTCTAATGCATGACTCTTTTACAAAAATAGGCTTTTAAGTGTAAATAAAACCAGATGTTTTTTTTCCTGTTTTGTGTGCAGGCAGATGCAGCTCTACCTCTGCCATGTTCATTTGTATTCTCTGTAGTGTTGTAATACTTCAATATTGGGCACAAATTATCGGCCACTTTTAAAAGAATTAAAATATAGCACATCTACTAATAATACAATTATTTATAATGATTTATAAATTTTTTTTTTTTACAAATGCAAATGAGTTAAAAATGATGCAAAATCGGTAAGTTGTTAACTTTCATGCCGATGCACCGATCCGAATCCGTGAATTTTATGATCCCTAATATGTATAGCTGCAAGTGCCAGGGACCAAGCTTTCTTTTTTTTTTTAAATAGCACCCCCAGTGGCCAGTTCTTGCCAAGTTACTTAAAACAATAAAATGACCATAAAATTAACCTAAACATAGAACGCACACCTTCAAGCCAATCAGAATTGAGAATTTGGATATGAAAATGGTACAATTAGCCTTTATATAATATACAGTGTGTCCTACAATTCTCTGGAAATGGACAATTAGATCAAGTTAAATAATTTAACCCTGTAATTTGCCTTACAATCAGAAGTAATCTCAAAACTGCTACTATACCAAATATCTGACCAATCAGATATTAGTTTATAATCAGTAAGATGTCTTTAAAAGGTGTGTTTTAGTAGCAATCAGAAGCAGGAAAGTTGAACATGTGAAATAACCGAATAACAGCTGACAGATATACGGATGCATTATTAATGCACTCAGCTCTTTAAAGCAGGCTGGGAATGTTTAAGGTCACAGGTCCACTACCAGATGCCCTCCAGAATCTTCTCCTGGAGTCAGAGAACAGCACTCGGTACACAACGCATGGCTGGAGGTGGAATGAAACGGCCTCACCTCAGTGCTCTGGTTTAAAACCCTGCTATGATTGCTTTGCTTTAACACTGGCCTCAGACCTCGGGGTCAGCCGAAGAGGCGTGGAGTAAAATTGGCTGTGTGTGAGTGTGTGTAGGCTGTATGTCGGATTGATGCTACCAAGTAAGTCTGTTTAGCACTACCATCATCATCATTCTCTATTAATACATTCATTTCTCATGGTTATTTCAAGCTCTGGGAAATGCCTTTGTCTTTACCCTACTGGGCTGTGTTCATGACAACGCTAATGAGGATTAGGAGATTTTCCTGATGAATCATCAAGGCGCATCAGGAAACCCTGCTGCTTCTATTAACGGTTTGAAGAAAGAGTCTATAAATTAGTCTCTTAACAAAGCCGTCGGAACGAGGAAATTTGCTTTATTCTCATGAGGATGTATCGTGTGCTGGATGTAACAGGAAACCTAACATCAAATCCATATTTCAGAAAGATGGAAAAAAACAAGTGATCAAGACCTATAATTGTGATAGAAGGGTATCTGCGAGAGTGAAAGGGAACGTTTATAGGACTGTGGTGAGACCTGAGATGTTGTATGGTTTTAGTGGCATTGAGTAAAAGACAGGAGGTGGAGCTGGAGGTAGCAGAGCTGAAGATGTTGCGGTTTGCGTTGGGAGTGACGACGATGGACAGAATTAGAAATGAGTTTATTAGAGGGGCAGCGCATGTAGGGCGTTTTGGAGACAAGGGAGGCGAGATTGAGATGGTTTGGACAAGTGCAGAGGAGGGACATGGAGTATATTGGTAGGAGAATGCTGAGGATGGAGCCTAAAAATGTATTTACAAAGCACTGACACTGGAGGCTCCTTCCAAACAATGTTAAAGACCTTATAGAAAATTCAACAATTATATGATGTTTTTCCCCCTGAGATTTTATTTTTAACCCTTATGTAATTGGCAACTGTTATACGAGATTCAAATTTTTACCTTCAAATTTATGGCATTTGGCAAGAGAACGACTTACAACAGAGCAAGGAAAAAAGCAGTAGAATAAAGAGTTATGGTGTTGTACGCGAATTAATAAGACTTTACAGCATTATTTATATATCAACAATTCAGAATATCAATAATTCAGTCAGTGAGTGAGAACAAACAATGTGTTCCAATGAATGCATCGATCCTTTCTAATCCTGTGTTTTGTAGGCATTACTGTTGTAGAAATTGAACGATGATTTTAGAATAAAGACTTTAACCGCATTGTTGCTTAAACTGTGAGGAGAAAATCCAAACTTTCGATTGCCAATATGTTTTATAACCTTCTAGATTAGCATTTACAAAGTGCAAGTTCACAGAACACACTTTGAG
Organism: Silurus aristotelis; assembly: GCF_946808225.1. Classification (NCBI taxonomy): domain Eukaryota; kingdom Metazoa; phylum Chordata; class Actinopteri; order Siluriformes; family Siluridae; genus Silurus; species Silurus aristotelis. The sequence goes on along the minus strand of NC_139588.1, from coordinate 20,315,268 downwards.
TCAAACGCTTCTGCCCTGCTTTTACAAAGACTCTTCTGCTTAATCATGGTGGAGGTGGGCAGCCAGTTTCGAATGTTTTGAAGTATTTGAAACCCACATATGGTGGCTCAAGGGACACACTTGAGCCACCATATGTGAGTGATGAACATCTCCTGTCAGCATATGGTCTCACTCATTAGGAATTGATGAGATCTCTGTAATGAGCTCCGGCCACATTAGAACATAGATGTAGGAGGTCTCATGTAACGCTCGTTCACACTCAAGTGCTTTACGCATTAAGATTCATCGCAAGTGCTGGTGCGTAATTGGCCTGTCTCGACCCACAGCGCGCATGGCGATAAAGCCTGTGCATGGGCTCTGTAGGAAGCAATAAACTACACCAGTAAAAATGCTGTGGCATCTGCTGTGGACATCACACGAGTGTTCAGAGGAATGGATGGCTTTCTGAGAATGATCGGTGTCGTGTAACCATCACAGTGTTAGACCGAGAAATATACATATGCCTCAATAAGAAGCAGTAATACTTACTAAATATCAAAGGATGACTGGTGTAAATAAAGCTTTTACTCTTAAAAATGTCTTATACCGGGTGCACACTGTGCGATTATTAATAGTTTGATGGTTGTCATGCTGTCAGACTGTACAAAAAACTGACGCACGCGAGAAAAAACTTTTCAAACTTTTACGTCCTCAATCCGTGACACATTCAGACTCACATTCTCTCGTTAACGGTAGCTAGCAGCAAATAAAAACAGTCTGTAGCGATAATTTTGTTCATGACATTTCTTGATAAAAAAAAAAACACCATACAAACACTACTTTTCACTCCATAACTCGATAAGTGTCTCTTCTCGCTGTACTGTCCATCTGACTCCTTTTGACATTTTCGCTGAGGTGGTTTAAAGTTGTCATGCTAATCAAGGCTAAATTTAGCCTTGGATTATATGAATCTTTTAGGATTTAGGGAATTTACTTCAGACGACCAAATTGTGGTCAGAATCGCACATTGTAGAGATGATTATTTAGGACACCTGTTGCTGGCTGCTTTCTGCCTTTCTACAAAAAACATCAACTGATTTTACTGAAATGCCACATTGAATTTAAGTTCTATTTGGGGCAGATTTTGTTGTCCTGCACAGAAACTATTAACCTACATTCATTGGCTTGTTGAAGAGAGAAAAAGTCATCTGATAAAATAGTTACTTGTACTTCCAAGTCTATCTGAACTCCAAGTTATCACCCAATACTACCTGTAACAGTTTTAAGAAAATTCTTGACTTTTCGAAATCAAGTAGTCATTCAAACCCTCAATGGTCATGAGTTTGATTATGCCTTGTGACATTCTACACAGTTAGGTCTAGGGTTACTGACAAAGTAAAATGACACCCATATTCGATCTGTAACTTATGGCATTTAGCAGATGCCCTTATCCAGAGCAACTTACATTTTACTTATTCATACCACAGCTATGGGGTAAAGGCCATGCTCAGGGGCCCAGAAATTGCAGCTTCATGGGGGAGATGGTAGTGGTCAAGGCTCTGGGGGCTGATCGGAAGGAGTATTCAAGCCCCGGTTTCGCCACACTTGGGCCCCCTTGAGCAAGGCATCTAACAATCTGTGCTCCAGGGGTCATGTAACATGGATTGCGCTCTGACCCCAGCTTCCCAACATCCCTTTTAAGGGCTGGGATAATCGAATATGTGACCCACTTACCATAAAACTATTAAAGAAAAATTACAAAGAAATATGCCTGTTTCAGAACAATGCAATAACACAATTTGTATTTAAAGGGCTGGAAAAGCAAGCCTAAGAACTGTGAGAGGTAAAGATGTTGGACTTCTGATCAGAAGGTTGTGAATTAAAATTCCAGAAATTGCTACTGCTGGGCCCTTGAGCTTGGCCCTTAACCCTCACCTGCTAAGTTGTATAAATGTAAAATATAATACATGTTATTTCAATAATTGTAAGTTGTCTGGATAAGAGTGGCTGCCAAATGCTGTAAATGTATAATGTATTTTTGCATCTGAAAGTGTTTTAAATCTGATTATTTTGGACATTAAAGAATCGAGTACATCACCACCAATGTTCATAACTAAATATACCAGTCATTATTAAGAAGTGAGCCTGGAATTGATTGTGATATTAGTCAGTCCCAGGTGGGTAACTGATGGATATCCAGTCTTATCAGGTGATTCCACAAGGTGAAATGGCACCTAAACTCGATCAACATTGGGCTAATATTTTAAGCCTGATACATTTACATTTACATTTGCGGCATTTAGCAGACGCCCTTATCCAGAGTGACGTACAAAAGTGCTTTAAATCTCTAGTAATAAATAAATCTACACTGGTATGCAAGATTACAAACTTAATATAAATATAACTCGAATTCTACAAACTTGGAAAGTGCTAATTTAGGTATTTCAGGAAGAGGTAGGTCTTCAGTCGTCGCTTGAAGATAATCAGGGACTCTGCTGTACGGACATCTAGGGGAAGTTCATTCCACCACCTCGGTGCCAGAACAGAGAAGAGCCTTGAAGGTTACTTACCTCTCATTCTGAGAGAAGGTGGTACCAGTCGAACAGTACTGGAGGATCTCAGACAGCGTAGTGCAGTGCGAGATGTGATGAGGTCACTGAGGTAAGATGGTGCTGGTCCATTTTTGGCCTTGTAGTTGAACATCAGTGTTTTGAATCTGATACGTGCAGCTACTGGAAGCCAGTGAAGGGAGCGCAGCAGTGGGGTGGTGTGGGAGAACTTGGGCAGATTAAACACAAGTCGTGCAGCTGCGTTTTGGATCATTTGCAGTGGATGAATAGCGTTCAGGGGAAGACCTGCCAGCAGAGAGTTGCAGTAGTCAAGTCTTGAAATGACAAGAGACTGAACAAGCACCTGGGCAGCCTGTATGGACAGAAATGGCCGAATCCTTCGGATGTTATAGAGAAGAAATCGACAAGAGCGAGCAACATTAGCGACATGTGGAAAAAAGGACAGTTCATTGTCCATAGTTACCCCAAGGTTACAAGCAGTGGCTGAAGGGGAGAGCAGAGAGTCATGAAGTGTTATTTGGAGATCTTGACCTGGAGATGAATCACCATGGGATGACCAGCAGTACTGTTTTGCTGGGGTTGAGTTTTAGTTGGTGAGCACTCATCCATAGAGATATGTCTGACAAGCATGCTGAGATTCGAGGGGAAGCTGTGGTATCTAATAAAGGGAAAGAAAAGATGAGTTGAGTGTCATCTGCATAGCAGTGATAAGAAAACACATGTGAGGATATGACTTCACCAATGGAGTGGGTATAGAGGGAGAAAAGGAGGGGACCAAGTACAGAGCCTTGTGGGACACCAGTGGTTAGTGGTGAACCTTCCAGGTAGGAAGCAAACCATTCCAATGCTGTTCCGCAGATACCAAGGTTCTAGAGGGTTGACAAAAGTGTCTTGTGGTTGACAATAGTTTTCACATTACTAAGCAAGAAACATTGAGTTAATAAATATGATATAATAATATATATAAATATAAATAAATATAATAAAAATAAATAAATAAAATAAACGAGGGAAATATCAAGGTCCGTGACGTCGGAGTGACGTGGGGCCGCCTTCCCGTGGGCTCACCACCAGCAGGAGGGACCGTAAGGGACGGTGCTGTGAGGATTGGGCAGCAGTCGAAGGTGGGAGCCTGCTTAGACTGCTGCCCCCACGACCCGGATTACGGATAAGCGGGAGAGAATGAATGAATGAATGAATGAATGAATGAATGAAAAAAAAAAGAAAGAGAAAAAAAATAGCACACCCCCAAAGTTGCGCAATCATGAAGTTAATTTCTCTAAAAATTTTCAAGAGTTGATCTTCTTTCATCTTTGGAAGCTCTGCTGTGAAAAAACAATCCCAGCACTTTATTAAATCTGCTACTTCCCACAGGATTACACATTCTCTGATGGTTGTGTTTCCAGCTTTTTAGTTGCTGCATAAAAAAAAAAGTATGTATATTTTAACTAAAGATGGACGTACTGTACTCTCTTTAGTATCCCTAAAGACATGAGTTATAACTTTTGGGAATTTATACTACAAGCATATGACTGTACATATTTATCTATGGATGCAAACAATGATTTAGAAGTTCTGTGGATTAATGCTGAATGTATTTAGTACTTTCTGAAATCTCCCTTTGCCAGCAACAGCTACAATGAGTCTACTATTAAATTTGATGACAGAGATTCTCTTTGATATACAGTACAGTCTACAGTAAGCATTAAATTTGCACTTACTTCATATAATCCTCTAGTCTGATACCTGGCAGAGGAAAAACATGAATCTCCTGATTTGGATTGTACCAGAAGCATTACCTCGAATACTTCAAGGCTATCTAGGGAAATAGTTGGATATTCAGCTGTGTGCATCAGTGTCTCTTATGTATAGGCCCAATTCCATAAAAGTTGGGACACTGTAACACCATATTTTATTCATAGTACAACATAGAAAACATCTCAAATGTTAGAACTTAGTAAATGGACCATTTTAAGAGAAAAATAATGTTATTTTGAATTTGCTGTCTAAAAAACATCTTAAAAAGTTGGGAAGGGGCAACGAAAGTCTGGAAAAAGTAAGCATTATAGAAATGAAACAGTTAAAGAAACAGTTTTGCAACTAATGAAGTTAACTGACAACAGGTCAGTAAGATGATTGGGTATAAATAGTGTATCTTAGAGAGTCTCTTAGAAGTAAAGATGGGCAGAGCTTCACCAATCTGTAAAATCAAGTAAAATACTTTGTCTATAAATTGTGTTGAGAATAATGTTCCTCAACATCAAATGGTAAAACAGTTGAATATCTTATAAATTACAGTACATAATATCATTAAAATGTTTAAAGAGTCTGGAAAAATCTCTCTGCACAAGGGAAAAGGGCAAAAATCAATACTGGATGTTTTCAATCTCTGGGTCCTCAGGCAGCACTGCATTTAAAACAGTCATGATTCTGTAATGGAAATAACTGCATGGGCTCTAACACCTTCAGAAAGCATCGTCTACGAACACAGTTTGCCATGTAATTCAAAAATGCAGGGTCAATCTCGATCCTGCAAAGAAGAATAGCTTTTATTTGTCACATAAACATTACAGCACAGTGAAATTCGTTCTTTGCATATTCCAGGTGCTCAGAAGCTGGGGTCAGCCATGATACAGCGCCCCTGGAGCACAGAGGGTTAAGGTACTTGCTCAAGGGCCCAAGAGTGGCAACTTGGCGATACCAGGGCTTGAAACCCCGACCTTCCAATCAGTAACCAAGCACCTTAACCACTGAGATACCACTTCCATTTGCAAAGAAAAAGTCATGCGTGAACATATTCGGGGAATGCAGACACAATTTCCATTTTGCCTCAGAACATTTTAAATGAGCTTTGGCCCAATGAGGATAAACACATAATTTTTTTTTTCCAGATTTTTGTTTTCCCTTTCCAAAGTTTTTAGGACATGTTACAGTATTAAATTTAAAAGTACCTCATTTTTTACCTTGGTAAAAATAGTACATTTTCTCAGTTTAAATAATTGACATATTTTCTATGTTCCATTGTAGAGCTTGACGACTTTTTTGTCCTTCAATTCATCAATTTGCCATCAGCATGCAGAGCAAATTCAAATTGCATTCTTTCTCTACCAACCCCGAGGCTTCCCGAGGTTTTACCAGCTCCAGTCACGTCCCACCTCATAAACATTATAGACCTTTAAAGAAGTAGAAGCCGACCCCGCAAACATCTAGAGACGTACCAGCACCATTTGGATCCCACTTCATGTGGAGTTTTGACATTGGACCTCTTTGACTGTTGAAAGGCTCTGGCATGGAGAAGCTGGTGTTGGATCTGTAATGATCGCAATTGTTGAGCTATTTTATGTGTTGCTCAGCAGCTCCCGGTTCCATAACGTCAACTGACTGTATAAGACTGCAGAAAGGACTCACAATCTTACATTCCGGTGCTAATGTTAGTTCTCACCCTCCAGTGTTCTGTTTTGTTTTTACGATTTGAAATCACACTCTTGATATCATCCAAATGAGGATGGGTTTCCCTTTTGAGTCTGGTTTCTCTCAAGGTTTCTTCCTCATAACATCTAAGGGAGATTTTCCTTGCCACAGTCACCTCAGGCTTCATCATAAGGGATAAATACACATCATTCACCTTGATTTTTAAATTGTGTAAAGCTGCTTTGAGACAATGTCCATTGTGAAAAACGCTATGGAAAAAAACTTGACTTGACTCGCATCTACATACCGTAGCTAAATCTTAGCCAGCAACTATTCTCTAGAGTAATTTCCACTGCAGAACAACTATTTTCCTTTTTTTTTTATTTTTAACACAGATGGGCTGTTTGCATATTAGAATATCATTGGTGTCATGTTTGTCAAAACAGCTGGTAAACCACATGGCAATGTTCAGGCCTCTGGCATAATGTCATTCCACAGCTATGGAATGCGTTACACTCCTTCTTCTTCTTCGTCTTCTAGGGAATGCTGAAGGAGGTTTTCTGCCTGCAACACACCTTGATTTTAGCATTTGGAAATCATTTCTAGACAATCCCCCCACTGAGATTTTTCTTTCTGCTCCATTAAAAGTGACTCTGTATAGAATTAAATCTAATCAAAGCTTCTTTTTCTACTTCTTTTGGCTGCTTCCACTAGGGGTCGCTACAGCGGATCATCTAATTAAATGAAATTTAATGTTTAACTTAAAAGTGCTTCATTGATAAGGTTTGACCTCTAGAATTCAGTTGTCTCCTATGTGCGTTCCATGTTTTGAGTTTAGAGTTTGAACTCTGTCACATTAACTGAAACAGGGAATAATCAAAGCTGCTATTTTTAGGTCAAACTACAGATTTTCAATTGAATTAAATTTGAGTTTGGCAGTTGAGTTGGCAAAAACTTTTTTTTTATTCAAACCATTCCTGTCCTATGGCCATTTTTTTAACATATACTGTATTACGAGGTGGTACCAAAAATTTTGACTAGTTTTGTAACACGTCAACAGATGGCAGCACAGGGTTGCACGCACAGTCACAGGGAGCACCGACCTTCTTAAGTCAGTGTGCCAAAAATAATTGTCCCGTGTACACCGGGAGCTGTACAACTGGTGCTATTCTGTGTTACCATTTTTGCAATTTCATCATGGACTGCAAGTTAGAACAAAAAAACAATCGTGAAATTCTGTATGAAACTGGGCAAACCTGCCACAGAGATAGCGATGCTGCAAACATTCGCGTTTTGAGTGGTAAGCGCTTCAAGAGCGGAAGAACATTGCTGCAAGATGTTGAGAGATCAGTAAGGCCTTCGACGAGCTCAACCACAAAAAATTTTAAACCGTACGACAACTTGTGCATAATGATCGTCAGAGACCAATCCACATTACCTCACTTCCGCACTCGCCGGATTTGGCTCCTGCGGACCTTGCCCTCTTCCCAAAGATGAAGATCCGGCCCAAAGGTCGCCATTTGGACACCATTGCCGAGATCCCGCGCGTATCGCAGAAGGTGCTTGACATGCTTCAAAAAGTAGACTTCCAGGACACGTTCCAGATGTGGCAGGAATGCTGGGTGCGCTGTATTGCTTTGCAAGGGGACTATTTTGAAGGTGATGGTGCGGAAACTTAGATCAATAGAAGTACTGAGAAGTACTTTCTTGTAAACAGAGCAAGTCTCAAAACTTTTTGATATCACCTTGTATCTAAAAGAGGTGCTTCTGAAAAATGTGCTTATATTTGATTCTATCTACAGTAGTTTGGCTGTGATGGCAACAAGCTTTCCAGTTCCTCGTGCTGAAACAGCCACACAAGAGCATAATGCTACTATAAACATGCATGACCAGAGGAATGCTTTAAGTTGGGTGTTGGGTTTGTATTTGGTTTGCACCAACTATTATGCTATGTCTATAGAAGAAATGATCCTCATACAATCACAAAATCTTCTAAGTTCTTGGAGGTTTCTCAAAAGTAGTTTATTTTTTGACCACTACAGCCAAATCTGTACAGAGCTGATTGTGTTGTTTCTGCTTCTGCAGGTTCTCCAAGTTCTTGTTTTGTATCCAGTCTAACTCGGTCAACCTGATCGTGGTAATGTTCAAAGAAAGTTCAAAGCTTTGCCAATAGTTTAATAACCTTATCCATTGTTTTTCATCTCAGTGCTTCACAGCCAGTTCTTTGTTCATCATTACTGATCTGATAAAGGATTTAATTGTTCAAGAAATTGAAGGAATTTTGATTGCTACATGAAAGGGGCCTGAATGCACATTAAATGTGCTGTTTAAATCCTTTTAAGACTTTTCAGGCATTCAACAACATCATTAAAACTGTGGCATTAACACTAAATGCTATTATTTCAATTTTTACTATAAAAGAAGCAAAGACTGTATTTTCCTACTATAGATAGACATAAATATTAGCATGGTCCCTCTTTTGGGAAGATGTTCCACTAGATTCTGGAGTGTGTTTGTGAAGATTTGTGTTTAATCAGCCTAAATGGTGTACAGTACACAGGTACTGATGTAGGTGAGGACAGGAGGCCTGGGGGGCTTTCAGCGTTTTGATACATCCCGTGTTAATCGGGTTGAGGTCAGAGGTCTTTATTAGGAGATCTTCCACTACAAACCATGTAAGGCATATCTTCATGGATCTTTGTGCACAGGAGAATTGTCATGCTAAAAGAGAGATAAAAGGAGGGAAATTTTGATGGTACCAAATCCAAAGATGTTCTACACAATTGTGTCTCCAAATTTGTGGTAACAGTCTGCTGAAGAACCACATATGGCTGGAGAAGTTAAGTAAGGTGTCCCAATAATCTTTTTAGTTCAGTGTAGAAAGACTGCGGAGGTGGATTACTGATGGGAATAAATCAAACATCATGGATTCTCAAGTTTGTTGGGAGATTTTTGTGATTTCATAACAAGTTCCCCAAAGCTGATATAATCACCAGGCAGTTGTAATATCATGGTTTTGTCAAATAAAAGCAGTGCGCTGGCAAAAATCCAGCACTTCCGCAAAAGGCTCTTGATCCTCCCAGAGTCTCAACCGGAGATCCGCGAACGCAGAGATCCCAATTAGCGGTAATCATCTTGATTATCGCTAATTAGCCGTCGTAATTATCTTCTGCCATTGAGGCCTATTATCCGGCCCATCGCACGATAAATGACAAACTCGTGAAGCCCATTTTCTAAACGAAAACAAACACAATTCTCCAGGATGAGGTTAATCGGATGTAAAAACAAACGGGAAATCAAAAGACTGGTCCAAAACCCACAAGAATGCTGTATTCCAAGCGTGCATACGAACGAGCGGTTCAGGGCTTCATGGAGTGGTTCGGGAGTTACTCCGATATTAACACTGAAGCAGTTTCATTAAAATACAAGAGTCTGCATGGATGCTCTCGCTTCTATATTTAAATAGAGATTGATTTCCAGAGGTGTTAAGAACACTTTTCAGCCGGATTGCCTTTGGAAACGCTGGATAACAATCTGCCGTTGTCTCTCTTCTAGTGCGCTTGGCCACATGATGATGAGGGATTAGAATAGATCGACTGGCAGTTGTATGCATTTCCGGTAGATCTGCAAGGCAGTTGGAGGCGCTTACGAAGTCAAAAGAAAAAATGGTGGGACAAGAAAGAAATGCAAATGCAATATTATTATTGCCTATTTTTGTTACACCAAATGACTCATTGGTATTAATGTATAAATGTAATTTCTTCAGCTTCTGATGCATTGGCGCTCGTCAGATTATTGGGTACACCGATTTAGTGCGATTTGGTGAAGGTGATGGTCTAGTGATTTCTGCTCAATAAAATTAGATGAAAAAATGTTTTCGCACCCTCGGGTTCGCGCAAATGCCATGTAAAGCTAGTTGAATAAATACGTTTATGTAGTGTTGATTGTAATTTAGCTGGTGGATTGAACTAATAAAAGAATATTATGAAGAAATGTTGTGTGGCATGGTCTAGGTTTATTAAAGCGGTGGATAAGAATCAGATCAGCATCGATGACTAAAGTTTGAATGTTTTTTGGTTATGAATATGCATGAAATATAATAAAATTTTATAGCGTTTCTTTCAGGAGTGGTGCAGCGAGTACTGTTTATATCCAATTAGATTTCAGCTGTCACATGTTGCTGAGGTCAAAGGTATCTGCTGTAAAGCCTTCAGAAATCAGCACTGTGAGCACCTATTAGCATAAAATACATGAGAGTGAAGCTGTTGCATTAACCAATCAGATTTTGAGCTGGAGTCACTGGGACCATCTGGCAGGCATCCAAAAATGTCAGCTTTTTCCACGTCCTTTGTTTGGATGGTCAGACAGCGCACGAGTCAGAGTTCTCAACCCACACCTGTAGCAAACTGCACAACCTTAAATATAGCTGTTTTTTTTTTATTCCACGATTTTATGTTGTCGTTCCTGTAGAATTTGCACAAAATCCACACAGTTGCCTACATTTCAAATCTCCAGGAAAACCATAATGCACAGAAAACAAATGAAAAATCTGGGGAAATCTTACAAGGTTAATATCGATGCTTCTGCTAGAGATGATGCATGCAGGCAGTACAGCTGTGGCTACAATAAAAAGAGACTTGTTGAATTGTGTTCATTGGGTTTCTTGCTTTAGTCACTTGTATGAAAGTCCTGTTTGTGATGCAGTGCTCTGTTCTAGTCTTGTCAAGTCAAGTTTATTTCTATAGCACTTTTCACAACAGACATTGTCTCAAAGCAGCTTTACAGAAAGTGTTCTACTGCGTTTCTCTATAACATCGATGGTTTCTATAGCAGTGGTGTCATAATGATGGTATTAAGAGGTGGATTGATTCAGGAGGCCTAGATGTAAATGCATGGCCCTTTAGTGGTTTATTTGTTTTTCCTGTGGTGAACGCCACTTGTGTATGTATAGAACATGGACGAGATTTCAGTCTGCGAAGTAACTATACATTATAGGAATGTACCCTTTCATTAATATGTTTCTTCTTACTCCATGACATTTCAGACAAAAACAATGTTCATCGATACCTTATAAAAAGGTAAAAAAGAATCCGTGGCAAGAACACAAGCATAACCCTATGGTTCTGGTTGAGAGTGTGTGGAGGAAGGGTTCTCTCACAGTGTCTGTAACTATAGAAAACTCTTGCTATAAATGTATAATGTGTAGGAGAATGGAACACTGAACTGCATCTATTATTCACATCTAGTTCTCATGGATTTATTCAGAAGCAAGAACGTTTGCACTTTTCGCCCAAGTTGAAACGTAATTATATTGGAGTCATATCTTTTTTGTACTTTTACTGAGTACAGGGATCTTCAACCACCACTACATAAATGTTCCATGTGATCATACATACAGTAGAAGTAAAGCATAATTATAATATCTACAAGTTTTGTGTGACAACTGCCCCATATCTTGGTGCAAGTGCTGTAAATTTGGCTCAGGAATTTATTAAATATAATTCAATACTTGAATAAATAATAGAAATCCTACAGTAGAGCTCCAGGTTAGATGAGATGAGATGCACAGCTTTGCCTACATCACCTGACTTCAGTAGATGCTGCACAAGCCCAGTCCTCATTAGAATGCAGACCGCCTGGTACCTAAAAGCGCTGTTAGATGTGCTTCGGGTGACACTACCTCCTAGACAGAGATGAAACTAGCTGTGTGGGTTTTACTGAGATAAAACAGAGGCAATATTTCAATGGTATTCAAATAATTTAATAATAGAGAGTTACCTGTAAAGGCCATTGTACAAAATTCCAATCTGCACCCAAAACCACACACACACACCCAAGATATGAGAAAACATGTGCCATCTGTTGTTATCTAACCTACAGATTGCATCCGGTCGCACCACCCGTTCTGCTTAGTTCCCCGTTTGTGGAGTGATGCGTTCAATCCGTCAAAAGTATTTTCCCGGTTCTTTGAATACTAAGTGTTCTTTAGCAAGCTGTTTCTCATGTCGATGAGAACCATGGATCTGTATCTGCGCTCGAGGCTCTCCATGTACTCCAGATAATCGCCCACTCTGAAGCCCTCGATGGGATCCTCCTGCACAGGGAACACAAAGCAAACCTGCTGTCAAGTGTGTGCGGATTGGATATTATTTGGAAAACGGCATTGTGAGCCATATATCTGGTTATACCCAGGGTTGCGAAATTCTGGGAAGTTTCAAGACCGGAACCTTTCCATAGGAATTAACAGGAATTAATTGCAATCAAAATTGCAGGTTAGCCTATAACGGGGAACTTTCAAGTCCCAAAAAAATCTTGTAGCATCATTTTGGTTAAAAACAACCAGATTGAATGTAATTTCAGTTAAATTTCTACCCTACACATTTATCAATCACATGCACACAGCACACTTACTGCAGGGTTACTGAGGCCACGCCCCCTACATGCACTGTACTTTCCTCGATAACATAACACACATCACACAACACACAAAATAATGTCAAAAAATGTCCTCCTTGGCATGTTTTTATGGGAATTACATACATTTATTTTTCAAACTTCAGAATTTGTATCTGTATTAGTTTGCATGTATGTCAGTTTATGACCAAACTAAATGTTTATATTTATGTGTGTGTATATTACAGTACATTATATACACATTTACCCAAATTTCTAATGAATTCCCATTAATTCCTGGTAAGTTTTCAAATAGAAACATGTCCAAAATTCCCCAGTTGAAGTTCCCATGGAAAGTTTTCTTTTGCAACCATAGTTATACCTACAAGTTCTCTGTGGCTCTGGCAACCCAGTGTGAAAAATACACCTTTTATCAATGAATGATGTGCAATAGTCACAAAAGGCGATTAGAGAGATATCTATTGGAGGTGCGAAAGGAATTTTTGTTGAATTTCCCAAATTTCTGTCAATACACACACAAAAGTTAAATACGCATTATGCTGTTCATAAGCTAACATGCAGCTCCGCTAAATCCAGGCGCTGGCATGAAAAAAAAAAAGAAATTCAACTGAAGACTCCTCGAATTACCGAACATGACTACGTGCACAAATAAAAGAAAGGAGAAATGAACTCTTATGGCTTTGGCGTGTTGAGTAAAAGGTAGCTGCAGGGTAAGCAGTTTTTTTTAACGCAGCTGCACACTGCGGTTTGTCTGGCAATGACACGCAAATTAGACTAATTACAGCAGGAGTCAGTAAAAGCGAGCGAATAACGAGTCTCAGCTAGCTCATAGCGAGTGATTTTGTTGACAATGCCTAAAATGAAACCACTTGCATTATAATAAAATGGTTGATTTCTTTCTTAAACGCAGCCAGCGATCAAGCGGTGAATCGGCGGACACGCGCAAACCCGGTAGAGATTTGGGAAAGATTTGATTCCGGCTGTAGACGTGATCATATCAGTGTCATATCATATGAAAGGGTTCATATATAAAACGTGCATAATTCCAACGAATCCTATTTGCACTGACGGTAATACGAAATGGCTTTTATTTCTATTCTATCTACAGACAAACCCGTGAGAGAAAGCACAGAGATGACTGCGCCATGATCTGATGCACAGCTGATTTTTTTATTTTTTTTTTATTCTTGTTTGTGAAGTTCAATATGTGAACCTGATTAAATGAAAGCCACACTACAGTAAACAGTCATATTTGAGCAGGGGATTTAAACTTTTGTCCAACTACAGGAATCTTCATTTTGTAATAGTCAGTGCAAAACAACAATATTCTTCTTTATAAAATGTGTTTGTTTTATTTTTATTATTATTATAATTCAAGAAATACAGGTAAGCTCGTAAGTTGACTGTATCATATAGATAGATAGATAGATAGATAGATAGATAGATAGATAGATAGATAGATAGATAGATAGATAGATAGATAGATAGATAGATAGATAGATAGATAGATAGATAGATAGATAGATAGATAGATAGATACAACTTTATTGTCATTACCTAGTACAGGTACACAGCAACAAAATGCAGTTTGGCATCTACCAGAAGTGCAAAATGTAGCAGTCGTGCAAAAGTGCAGATAAATATCTAGCATATTTACAGTGCAGATAACTATCTAGCATATTTACAGCAAGTGGTATATATGAAAGTATATACAGTAAATAAATATAAAGGCTATTTCAGTGCAGAGATGTGTGGACTTTCAGGAGTACAGTGAATAAATATAAAGACGTACAGTGAATAAATGTAAAGGTTCAGAAATGGTTCTGAGGATATGGCATTTAAGAGGAATGTGCAGAAATGAAAGGTTACAAGATCACAAGATTATGGCATTTAAGGAGTTAGCAAGCTGTATAAACAGTCTACTATATATATATATATATATATATATATATATATATATATATATATATATATATATATATATATATATATATATATATATATATACAGTGAAGAAAATACGTATTTAAACACCCTGCTATTTTGCAAGTTTTCCCACTTACAAATCATGGAGGGGTCTGAAATTGTCATCGTAGGTGCATGTCCACTGTGAGAGACATAATCTAAAAAAAAAAAAATCCATAAATCACAATGTATGATTTTTTTAACTATTTATTTGTATGATACAGCTGCAAATAAGTATTTGAACACCTGAGAAAGTCAATGTTAATATTTGGTACAGGAGCCTTTGTTTGCAATTACAGAGGTCAAACGTTTCCTGTAGTTTTTCACCAGGTTTGCACACACTGCAGGAGGGATTTTAGCCCACTCCTCCACACAGATCTTCTCTAGATCAGTCAGGTTTCTGGCCTGTCGCTGAGAAACACAGAGTTTGAGCTCCGTCCAAAGATTCTCTATTGGGTTTAGGTCTGGAGACTGGCTAGGCAACGCCTGAACCTTGATATGCTTCTTACAGAGCCACTACAGTATTACCAACAGTAACCTTGGAAACGGTGGTCCCAGCTCTTTTCAGGTCATTGACCAGCTCCTCCCGTGTAGTTCTGGGCTGATTTCTCACCTTCCTTAGGATCATTGAGACCCCACGAGGTGAGATCTTGCATGGAGCCCCAGTCCGAGGGAGATTGACAGTCATGTTTAGCTTCTTCTATTTTCTAATGATTGCTCCAACAGTGGACCTTTTTTCACCAAGCTGCTTGGCAATTTCCCCGTAGCCCTTTCCAGCCTTGTGGAGGTGTACAATTTTGTCTCTAGTGTCTTTGGACAGCTCTTTGGTCTTGGCCATGTTAGTAGTTGGATTCTTACTGATTGTATGGGGTGGACAGGTGTCTTTATGCAGCTAACGACCTCAAACAGGTGCATCTAATTTAGGATAATAAATGTAGTGGAGGTGGACATTTTAAAGGCAGACTAACAGGTCTTTGAGGATCAGAATTCTAGCTGATAGACAGGTGTTTAAATACTTATTTGCAGCTGTATCATACAAATAAATAGTTTAAAAATCATATATTGTGATTTCTGGATTTTTTTTTAGATTATGTCTCTCACAGTGGACATGCACCTACGATGACAATTTCAGACCCCTCCATGATTTCTAAGTGGGAGAACTTGCAAAATAGCAGGGTGTTCAAATACTTATTTTCCTTACTGTATATATATATATGCAGTGGTACCTCTGAATAAGAATTAAATTCATTCCGTACACACACAGTTCAGGTTGGGTGAACTCATATTGGAAAAGGAGGTTGTCGACAGCAAATCTGCTTCGTGGGGTCACATCCTATCACCCTGTCACTTGTAATGTTCCTATAGCAGCATGTCCCTAAGTCATTTATTCCTTACTGTGAAGAGTCTGTGATACAAACTGTTCAAAACTCTATATTCTGTTCTACCAATAAATAATTCAGAGCTACGACTTCAACAGTCAGCAACTACAAATCCAACCATCCTTACGAGAAATCGGTGCGGATAAAACTCGCATACTGAGCTACAGGTAGAACCAAAAGAACAATCCACCTAAGGTTTATAACGTATAGAAAGTAGAAAATCTTATACTTATAGAGGTATAGAAAGTAGAAAATCAAAAGTCAGACAAAGTTTAATTTATGATCAGTCGGTAATCACTGTGCTAATAAACACCAGTCTCTCCAGAGTTACCCTTCAAAGTCTTGCCATTCAATTATTGATCAATCAATTTGTATTTCTGATCATAATCCATAGACCTCAACGGACCAGGGCCTGCAGCAACAATGTGCAGGGGTGGGCTTAGCCCATCCAAATTTGCATCTTGCCAACCCAATCAAAGTTTGATTACATTTTTTTAGCCAAAGAAGAAAAATAACACAGAAAATCCCAGAATTATTTTTAACTTCTGATTGGACAGGCAGCCTACAGCCAATGAACAATGAACATTCAGTATGGAGCTAAAGCTTGTCAGTGTGTCAAACTAAAAGTAATGCAAGGTAGGGTTAAAAAACTATTCTGCTGGGGTGGGGCTTTGGGCTGAATGATGATTGTTCATATGTAGGCTGCCTGTCCAATCAGAAGTTAGAAATTATTCTGGGATTTTCTGTGTTATTTTTACCCTTTGGCTAGAAAAAATAAATCATAGCTGCTTGTTTAACCGACATTAAATTTTATCACACTTTATTCAGCTGCTGATACAACTTGACATGTATGATGTGTGGTCTAGTGGTTAGGATGCGGCGCTCTCACCGCTGCGGCCCGGGTTTAATCCCCGGTCAGGGAACCAACCCCAGCCACTCTAAGTGCCGGTCCCAAGCCCGGATAAATAGGGAGGGTTGCGTTAGGAAGGGCATCCAGCGTAAAAACATGTGCCAAATCAAACATGCGGATGATCCGCTGTGGCGACCCCTAATGAGAGAAGCCAAAAGAAAGTTTTAAACAAGCCTAGCGCTGCATGCGTCTGTAGAGATGCTGCCTTTAGCATATCAGAGGCTATGGCTGATTTCAGTTTACTCCAGCAAGCCCTGCTTCAAACCCATCTCCTGGCTGATTTAGCCCCAGTTCAGACGATTAGCGATTTCGTATAACGATACGGCATCCCAGCAAATATCAGCTAATTACTCAAAGCGTGCTTTAGGTAATGTACCCCACTCAATTAATCCTCCCAGGTTCTGCACATAATCATGGCTGGAGTACTCTGTTCTGGAGGATACATGCTTCTGTTTCAAATGTCAGAAATATGCCAGTGCCAACAAAAGAAAGATGTTGACTTTATCTCACATGATTTAACAGCAATTTACTATTCAACAGTACAGTTTTCAGAATGCTGTTGGTTATAAAGTAATAAAGAATATGTTTTGTTACTGTCTTTGGTTAAGTTATGGATTTAGAAAAAATATATAAATTTCTGGAGGAAAAAGTTCTATAAAAGTGTATAAAAAATTTTTAAAAAAAAAGAGAAACTTTTTTTTATAATGATCTAATTTGTTAGTGAGGTTTGAAATTAAACTTGATAAGTTGGTGTTGGATCAAGATTTTTTGAATTTTATGTTAACATACAGTTAATGGTTTAAGTTATTACTGTTCAGTTTTAAACAATTTTTTTTTTATAACTTTGTAAATATTATTTACGGGGAGAACTGAATAAGGTGTTGGGGCCACTACCACTGATTGCCCACCTATTATTTGTACCAGCCCACCCTAATATAATTGGCTAGATCCGGCCCTGATTTGGACATAATAAATAAAAGCTCTGTGAATGGATCTACACAGCCTGTGTCTACATTGTCTGTCTTAAATATTATCACATATATTTGTATATATTTGTTTTGAACATGGCAGGACATGCTGGAATTAGGAAAAGGCAATAAAATAATTATAGGAATACATTTTAATATTAAAGGAATGAAGTTTTTTTGCAGATTGGTAAAGCTCTGCCAATCTTTAATTCTGCCTCGCTAAGATACTCTTTTTATACCCGAATACCTTACTGACCTGTTGCCAAATACCTTGTTTGGTTGCAAAACCAAAACACCTCCACCTTTTTTTGTCATTTTTTGCTCTGTCCAAAAAAGCTTTTTGTAGACGTGTTGCAGCGATCAAATCTAAACGTACTTAATTTTTTTGTTCTCCCTTTAAAATTATCTCAGCATACAGTCATTATTGTCTAAATAGCTCGCAACAAAAGTGAGTACACCCTAAGTGATAAACAGCTGTACATTATGTAGCAATTCAAAGCCACATGTCCTATTTATGTATCTTGTATTAGAGCAGTTCAAATTTGGTGCTTTGAGTACAAATCTCTCATACTGACCACTGAATTTTCAACATGGCACCTCATGGTAAAGAACGCTGAGGATTTTAGAATTTGAATTGTTGCTCGCCACAGAAATGGCAGAGGCTGTAAGTCGATCGTTAACACCCTGAAACTGAGTTACAGTAAAGTGACCAGGGTCATACAGAGGTTTTCCAAGATGGGTATCACTGGGAACAGGCCTCGCAAGGGTCCGTCAAAGAAGTTGATTCCTTGTGCTGTGTGTCAGGTGCAGAAGCTGCTTCAAGTAACAGACGCATGAGTGCTGCAGCGTTGCTTTACAGGTTGCAGAAGAGGAAGGTACGACACACACTGCAACAAGTCGGTTTGCAGGCCGTCGTCCCAGAAGAAAGTCTTTTCTAAAGCTGGCTAACAAGAAAGCCCTCAAACAGTTTGCTGAAGACCAAGAGCATGAATTACTGGAACCATGTCCTGTAGTCTAATGAGACTAAGATAAACTTGTTTGGCTCAGATGGTGTCCAGCATGTGTGGTGACGCCCTGGTAAAGAGAACCAAGATAATTGTGTTTTGCCTACAGTTAAGCATGGTGGGGGTAGCATCATGGTCTGGGGCTGCACAAGTGCTGCTGGTACTGGGAAGCTGTGGTTCATTGAGGGAAACATGGATTTTAATATGTACTATGACATTCTGAGGCAGAACAATATGCCCTCCATTTAGAAACCGGGCTGAACGGCAGTTTTCCAACATAATAATGACCCCAAACACACCGCCAAGATGACAACTGCCTTGCTGAAGGTGAAGGTGATGGAGTGGTCAAGTATGTCTCCACACCTGAACCCTATTGCGCACAAGCAGAAGATGTAGAAGGGCCAGGTGTCTGACATCCAGCAGCTCCATGATGTCATTATGGAGAAGTGGATGAGGATCCCAGCAACAACCTGTGCAGCTCTGGTGAATTTCATGCCCAGGAGGATTAAGGCAGTGCTACAGAACAATGGTGCTCATACACAATACTGACACTTTGGACACAGTTTTGACATGCTGACTGAGGGTGTACTCATTTTTGTTGCCAGTTATTTAGACAATAGTTGCTGTATGTTGAGTTATTTTCAAAGGACAGTAAAGAACACTAGTTAAACTAAAAGTCCTACAGTTCCATAAATGCAATTTCACTAAACTGACTTATCTAAGACTCTCGTGTAATCTTAAAAAAGGGCAATCAAGTCTTTTGTTCTAACGATTACTGCTTAAAAAAACAGCCATTACGACAAACAAAGAGCAAAGCATTAAAAAGCAAGGTTATTAGCGCTGAAAGTAAATTGTACAGATGTTTTTGCCTTTTGATGAATAAACTCCCGCTGCTCCAGAGAAAATGGCCTGGGGAACTCACAGAGTGAGAGCTTGCACTGAAATCAAGCATTTCAGTCCTAATCACTTTACGAAGACATTAAAGGTATTATTAATAATAGAAGAAGAAGCAAAAAAAAGTCTGAAAGCTGCTGAAAGCTTCACACAGAGATAGGGAATTGCTTTTACATTTAGATTTATTTATTTATTTACTTTTCAGCCGAGTTATCCAGAATCATTTTGTGTCCTTGCTCTGAGTCTAGCTTCAGAGAGTTTCAGCAAAAAAAATAAATAGAAAAATCATCATATGCTAATGTAAAATATATATATAATATAATTATATGTACATACTATATATATTTATATACAGTATATAATTTGATATATACACTATGTAGACAAAAGTTTGTGAAAACCTGGCCATAAGATTGGTATCGGTTATTTTGAACACCCCAAATTTTACATTAAGTCTCCATTTGCTCTTGTATTCTCCACTCTTCTGGTAAGATGTTTCACTAGAATTTGGAGTGTGCTTGTGAAGATTCATTCAGCCAGAAGGGTGTTAGTAAAGTCAGGTACTGATGTAGGTGAGGTGAGGTGAGGAGACCTGGGGTGCAGCTAGCATTCCAATTCATACCAGAGATGTTCTGTAGGCTTGAAGTTAGACTTCTATAGGAGGCCACTCGAGATCTTCCACTTCCAAACTTTTAGTCTATTTTCTTTGTTTGCTTATGATGGGGTGGTCTAGACAATTTTGAAAAAAATACAGAAGCACACGATTGTATAGGAAATCTTTGGATTATGGTAGCTACAATAGCCAAGAAGTACAAAACAAATGAACAATTTCAAAAACAAATTATCAAATTCGAAAAAAACTAATTAACGAATTCAACAACAAATTAAATTCAAAAGCATGTTTTCTTTCAATAGCAACAACAAGTCGGACAAAGCAGAAGAGGCAGGTATAGTTTGCGAATGAAATGCTTACTGCTCATTGGACGAGACACCTGTCATTCAAGATATACAGGAAGTACAACAGGCTGCGGCAGGAGAAAGTTGCCACGTGTGTGTAAAAGTGTAAAAATATTTATTCATATTTATGAAATGTAAGTTGCACTGGTGGAAAAAAAATTGTGTTGAAGCAAAACGCAGAACTCATGAGATTAGGTATAAGTTATAAGATACAAAATGTCCTACTTCCTGTATAACTTGAATTACACTTGTCTTGTTCATTAGGCGATAAGTATTTTATTCACAAACTATACCTACCTTATCTGATTTGTCTGAATTGTCATTCTAATTTGTTTATTTGTTTTTGGATTTATTTCGTATTTCTGATTTGCTCATATGTTTTGGCCACAGTAGGTACAGTAGCATCAAGTTTTTACATTACTTGATGCACTGGGTGACCCAATCCAGGTCAAGCATGACAATGGCCCTGTACTCAAAGCCAGCTCCATGGAGATATGCTTAACATGGGTTGGAGTAGAAGATCTTGATTGGCCTGCTATAGAGCTCTGACCTCAACCTGACTGAACACCTTTGAAATGACTTGAAATTCTAAACCCTCCCCAAGCCTCCTCACCTCATCTACATCAGTTCACAACTTTACTGACGCCCTTGGAGCAGAATGAGCGCAAATCTTCACAAAATCTAGAGGAACACCATCTCAGAAGATTGAAGGTTATCACAGAAGCAAATTGAGACTAAATGTAGAATTGGATGTTCAGAAACCACAAACTTCAAAGTCTTTAAAATTGTAATATTTAAAAATTATTTATTTCTTATATTAAAGTTTTTATAGTCATGCAACCAAGTTCATGCAAAAAATCCTGCTCACTGTTTATTAAAAAAATTGGATTTAATTATTAAAAACTGTAATTGCTATAGAAGAAAAAACGTTTATATGAATATAATCAACTTCAGGGTCATAGAAATACGCCATGTCTTTACAAAACCCCCATCCTGTATTTGATTATTTACCTATAACAACATGCAAAACAGGATTTAGAATATTTTATGCTGCTCTGGTGGTTGATTTTGGTATTGAAATTTTCTCAGTTAAATCAGGGCGCCGTAGTCATGACCACAATCCGTGCAATTGAAAATGGAAGCCTCACCTTAAGGAAGAGCTGCAGGTCCTGAGTCTGTGTGTGCTGCAGGATGTCCTGCTGGAGGTGCTTCAGCACGGCAACACACATGTACACTTGGTAGTCGACGCCCATGATGATGCACGTGGTCACGTAGTGGCAGATCTCAGGCCAGTCCAGGTAGTTCCAGAAACACTGAGTGAGCCATTGCAAACACATCTTCATTTATAAAAGAGAACGAAAGAAAGAGAGAGAGACGAAGAGAGAGAACAGTCAATAGAGCACACAATGTCAACACCCTGAATTATTAAACAGAATCAATACCGAACGGCAGCCAGATGTTAGTTCAAGGAGAGTTCTGAACTGTGTCTTGGTGCATGACGGGGCAGTGCTGGAAATTAGGAGCAAAACAATCCACTATACTGAAGGATATAAAAAAAGTTTAGAATTCCGAGATTTCTATAGTCACAGTACAGTATTCTACTCAAGTAAAATTATTGTTACTTCAATAAAAATTTACTTAAGTACAAGTAAAGTTACCGGTCTAAAAATCTACTCAAGTAAAAGTAAAAGTAGATTTTTTTTTCTGTAACAGTGGTGGTGGGGGGGAATATAAAAGGGATAAAAATCTTAAATTAGCTGTTTTTAATTAAAGAAACACCTTTACAAATTGCAATCTTTTTCTTTCGGCTGCTACCATTAGGGGGCGCCACAGCAGATCATCTGTCTCCATACCCCTCTGTCCTCTACATCTGCCTCTTTCACACCAACTACCTGTATGTCTTCCCTCACCACATTCATAAACCTCCCCCTTGGTCTTCCTCTTTTCCTCCTTCCTGGAGGCTCCATCCTCAGCATTCGCCTACCGATATACCCCCTGTCCCTCCTCTGCACATGTCCATACCATCTTAATCTCCCTCACCTTGTCTCCAAAATGTCCTACATGCGATGTCCCTCTAATAAACTCATTTCTAATCCTGTCCATCGTCGTCACTCCCAACGAAAACCTCAACATCTTCAGCTGTGCTACCTCCAGCTCCACCTCCTATCTTTTAGTCAATGCCACTGTCTCTAAACCGTACAACATCTCAGGTCTCACCACAGTCCTATAAACTTTCCCTTTCACTGTCACAGATACACTTCTATCACAAATCACTCCTATCACTCTTCTCCACTCACTTCACCCTGCCTGCACTCTTTTCTTCACTTCTCTAACACACCCTCCATTACTTTGCACTGTTGACCCAATGTACCTAATCTCCTCCACCTTCCATCACCTTTTCTCCCTGCAACCACACCACACCACTGCCCTCCCTCTCATTCACACACATGTACTCTGTCTTACTCCTACTGACTTTTATTCAGTTACAAATTAAAATAACACACACACAAAAAAAAAAGGAGGCTCAAGTGCCAGCACTTTGTTACAGCCAAAAAGGACATTGGGAAACCACAGGACAGAGGTCTTTTTGGGGCACAAGAGATGCGTGTGAGAATTAAGGGAATAAAACCAATTCGTTTCCAAAACATTAAATAATCGCAAACTATAATTTGCTAAAAAAAAGAAAAAATTACATGGGAGAGAAAAAAAACAGCAATTGTTTGGAAAAAGCAAGAGGAATAAAATGTGATATTTGGCACATTCTTAATGAGGAAAAACAATCAGATCATCCATCTAAACATTCTTCTTCATCTGAACAGAAAACAAGGTCATATCAATGTCATGCACTCTACATAATACGCAAGAACAGGATACAAAAACGGCATCAGCGTAATCTAAAATCAGAATTGTATCAGTCTTATGGAGTGACGCTGTATATCAAGATTCCAGGAAAAATACGAGAAAAATAGTTACCACAACTGTTACCACAAATCTGGAGGCATTTAATTGTACAGGACGTCTTTAGATGGCGCTATAAAAACATTGCATTCACTTGAACTTGGAAACCCAAACCTGTTCCTGCATGGTGATGCCCCTGTGCACAAAGTGAGCTCCTTGAAGATCTGGTTGACATGCTTTGGAGAGGAAGCTCTTAAGTGGCCTGCTATAGAGCTCTGATCTCTTCCCTACTGAACACCTTTGGGATGAATGTGAACGCTGACTGCACCCCAGGTCTCCTCAGCTACATCAGTACCTACAGTGAGGAAAATAAGTATTTGAACACCCTGCTATTTTGCAAGTTCTCCCACTTAGAAATCATGCAGGGGTCTGAAATTGTCATCGTAGGTGCATGTCCACTGTGAGAGACATAATCTAAAAAAGAAAAAAACAGAAATCACAATATATGATTTTTAAACTATTTATTTGTATGATACAGCTGCAAATAAGTATTTAAACACCTGTCTATCAGCTAGAATTCTGACCCTCAAAGACCTGTTAGTCTGCCTTTAAAATGTCCACCTCCACTACATTTATTATCCTAAATTAGATGCACCTGTTTGAGGTCGTTAGCTGCATAAAGACACCTGTCCACCCCATACAATCAGTAAGAATCCAACTTCTAACATGGCCAAGACCAAAGAGCTGTCCAAAGACACTAGAGACAAAATTGTACACCTCCACAAGGCTGGAAAGGGCTATGGGGAAATTGCCAAGCAGCTTGGTGAAAAAAGGTCCACTGTTGGAGCAATCATTAGAAAATGGAAGACGCTAAACATGACTGTCAATCTCCCTCGGACTGGGGCTCCATGCAAGATCTCACCTCGTGGGGTCTCAATGATCCTAAGGAGGGTGAGAAATCAGCCCAGAACTACACGGGAGGAGCTGGTCAATGACCTGAAAAGAGCTGGGACCACCGTCTCCAAGGTTACTGTTGGTAATACACTAAGACGTCATGTTTGAAATCATGCATGGCACAGAAGGTTCCCCTGCTTAAACCAGCACATGTCCAGGCACGTCTTAAGTTTGCTAATGACCATTTGGATGATCCAGAGGAGTCATGGGAGAAAGTCATGTGGTCAGATGAGACCAAAATAAAATTTTTGGGTCATAATTCCACTAAACGTGTTTGGAGCAAGAAGAATGATGAGTACCATCCCAAGAACACCATCCCTACTGTGAAGCATGGGGGTGGTAGCATCATGCTTTGGGGGTGTTTTTCTGCACATGGGACAGGGCGACTGCACCGGGGCCATGTATTGCGAGATTTTGGGGAACAACCTCCTTCCCTCAGTTAGAGCATTGAAGATGGGTCGAGGCTGGGTCGAAGCACACAGCCAGGATAACCAAAGAGTGGCTCTGTAAGAAGCATATCACGGTTCTGGCATGGCCTAGCCAGTCTCCAGACCTAAACCCAATGGAGAATCTTTGGAGGGAGCTCAAACTCCGTGTTTCTCAGCGACAGACCAGAAACCTGACTGATCTAGAGAAGATATGTGTGGAGGAGTGGGCCAAAATCCCTCCTGCAGTGTGTGCAAACCTGGTGAAAAACTACAGGAAACGTTTGACCTCTGTAATTGCAAACAAAGGCTCCTGTACCAAATATTAACATTGACTTTTTTTAGGTGTTGAAATACTTATTTGCAGCTGTATCATACAAATAAATAGTTTAAAAATCATACATTGTGAATTCATGACAATTTCAGACCCTCCATGATTTCTAAGTGGGAGAACTTGCAAAATAGCAGGGTGTTCAAATACATATTTTTCTCACTGTACCTTTTATAACACCCTTGTGGCTGATGAACACAAATATCCATAAGCACACTTTAAAGTCTAGTGGAACATCTTCCCAGAAGAGTGGAGGGAATTATAAGAGCAAATTGGGACTAAATGTGGAAGCAATGCTCAAAAATCACATAACATACTTTTGACCAGGTGAACCAATACTTTTGACAATATAGTGTATGTTTATACACATATACATTTCTATATATATACTTGCATATTTATTATTGATCTGCACTTGTCAATTTGCACAATTGCTACTTTTTGCACTTGGTAGATGCTAAACTGCATTCTGTTGCTATTTATATAATCTATCTATCTATCTATCTATCTATCTATCTATCTATCTATCTATCTATCTATCTATCTGTCTGTCTGTCTGTCTGTCTGTCTGTCTGTCTGTCTGTCTGTCTGTCTGTCTGTCTGTCTGTCTAAATGTCTGTCTGTCTGTCTGTCTGTTTAAATGTCTGTCTGTCTGTCTGTCTGTCTGTTTAAATGTTTGTCTGCCTGTCTGTCTGTCTGTCTGTCTGTCTGTCTGTCGGTCTGTCGGTCTGTCGGTCTGTCGGTCTGTCGGTCTTCAGCACACAGAATATCATCACTGACTGAATCTACATTGCCCTCTGGCTGTTTTGCAGCTTTGTGGAATCGGGAATGTCAAGCAGAGCCAGCTGCCCTTCTGTGATAGAGGTGATACTCAATTTCGACTCACTTTCTTTCTTAGATTCATTCGCTGGTGCTGCTTTTATTCGCATTTGAAGTTCACTTCCACACCACTCGAAAGCATTTCACTCGGCCCAGGGCGTTCAAATATTTATAATCAGTCGCCCGAACATTAAAAATGCCCTTCATACAGTATGTAACTTTGTCGTATTTATTTCTCCATGTAATTCCCGGCAGTAGCAGAAGTCCTGTGACGTGGACGTGGACTGACTTAAGAGCACCCAGACTCCAGACACATTGGAGGAATGAAGCACAAGAATTTCCTCTCTGGTGGCAGAAATCATGTCAGCCTTAAAAAAAAAAGGGACCTGAGATGAATAGGAGGAAAATCAATGACAAAGCTTTTACTTTTGATTTAAAGCTTCATGCTGTGGAATGACTTTCTTTAGATGTTTTGAGCACAAGACAAGGTTCAAGGTCGTTCAATAAACATGAAAGAGATGATGCAATCGGTCCTCCCTGACTGCCCATAATGCCATCGTTGTTCATTATTAGATGACTTCTTCAAGGACTAATACATTTATTATTATCATGTGAGACACTACTACATACTACTAAATTTACCACTACTATTACAACTACCGCAGACACCATTAACACCACCACAACTACTAAATACTACTAATTACTACCAAACATTACTATTAACTACTACTAAATATGCCTACTAAATACAACAACTACTACTACTAAATACTAAAACTACTACTACTACTAAATACTATTACTACTACAAAAAACTACTACTAATACTAAATACTAATACTAAATACAACAACTACTACTTCTAAATACTATTACTACTACTAAATACCACTACTACTACTACTAAATACTGTTACTACTACTAAATACAACAACTACTACTGCTAAATACTGTTACTACTACTAAATACCACTACTACTACTACTAAATACTACTACTACTACTACTAAATACTATTACTACTACTAAATACAACAACTACTACTGCTAAATACTGTTACTACTACTAAATACGACTGCTACTACTACTAAATACTACTACTACTACTACTAAAAACTACTACTAATACTAAATACTATTACTACTACTAAATACTACTGCTACTACTGCTACCACTACTAAATACTATTACTAATACTAAATACAACAACTACTACTACTAAATACTGTTACTACTACTAAAAACTACTACTAATACTAAATACTAATCCTACTACTAAATACTACTGCTACTACTGCTACTACTACTAAATACTATTACTACTTCTAAATACTACTGCTTCTAAATACTGTTACTAATACTAAATACAACAACTACTACTACTAAATACTGTTACTACTACTAAAAACTACTACTAATACTTAATACAACTACTACTACTAAATACTATTACTACTACTAAAAACTACTACTAATACAAAATACTATTGCCACTACTAAATACTACTGCTCCTAAATACTAATACTACTACTAAATACTACTGCTACTACTACTACCACTACTAAATACTATTACTACTACTAAATACTACTGCTCCTAAATACTAATACTACTACTAAATACTATTACTACTACTACTACCACTACTAAATACTATTACTACTACTACTACCACTACTAAATACTATTACTACTACTAAATACTACTACTACTACTAAATACAACAACTACTACTACTACTACTTCAACTACTAAATACTATTACTAATACTAAAAACTACTATATTACTACTACTACTAAATACTACTAGTCTCTTGCCATTTCAAGACTGGACTACTGCAACTCTCTGCTGGCAGGTCTTCCCCTGAAGGCTATACGTCCACTGCAACGTGTGTTCAATCTGCCCAAGTTCTCCCACACCACCCCACTGCTGCGCTCCCTCCACTGGCTTCCAGCAGCTGCACGTATCAGATTTAAAACACTGATGCTTGCCTACAAAGCCAAAAATGGACCAGCACCATATTATCTCAATGACCTCATCACACCTCGCACTGCACCACTCTGTCTGAGATCCTCCAGCACTGCTCGACTGGTACCACCTTCTCTCAGAATAAGAGGTAAGTATACTTCAAGGCTTTTCTCTGTCTTGAAGTGACGGGTGAAGGCCGTTCTCTTCCTAAACCAATTAAACTAACACTATCCAAGTTTGTGTTGTTTAAAAAAAAAAAAAACACAACAGAGTTGTAGGCTGATTTATCTTCAGTTTGTAATCGAGAGTACCAGTATAGATTTATCCATTAATAGAGACTTACTGCACCTCAGTAAATCGCTCTGGAAACGGGCGTCGGCTAAATGCTGCAAACTACTACTGCTAAATACTACTAATACCATTAAAACATGATACTAATAATACTACTACTGCTACTACTAAATACTACTACTTGTAAATAATAATAATAATAATAATTGTTAATAATATCAACAATTTTACTTTATTTATACCTATTCCTTGGTTAGCTTTCAATATTTTTGACCATTTGAAATAAAGTCTAAATCTACATTCTCCTCCATGTGCATTAAATGCTCTCACTGTTTTGAAAAAAGGAATTCAGAGGGCCATAACCAAAGCACCCAATCCGAGGAGCGACGGCTAGATGTCGACACTTCAGAATACCAAGCGTGACACATTTGCTGTGTGGAAGGTGGCAGTGAGAAATCCTGCTCGACTGAAATCAGCTCGGTTTCAACTTGTTTCATTTTTAAACAGTTCCTAAGCCTGCTAGTGAGTTTGTTCATATTGTGGCTAATTTCGAATGTTCCCTCATTGAACTTTGAGGAAATACGTTGATATTCTGTACAGATTAAGCTCAGGGATCCCAAGCTTTAAATATGTGCTGCTTAAAAACTGAATTAAGAGTAAACAATATTGTTCGGTCATTAACACCGAAAGCCACCGGATGGGGCTGCAGAGGTCAGAATAAGAGGTGTGAGGCGTTCTGTACCTGGGACGGAGTGAAGCCGGACATCCTGAATGCAGAGGAGACCAGAGGCACTTCGGATTTTAGCAGCATCTCAACGTAGTGAGCAGTGCACGAGTACAGAGGGGGGACGCCCGACTGAGCCATCTCGGCTGGAATGTGCTCCTGCAGCAGACGGATTTATAACTTTGTGTTACTGCTGTGCCGCAACGACATCAAAAAATACAAATAAAGCCGAATGCTGAGTAGATCCAATACCTGTTAATACTGCATTATATACCCGTCTCTCTCTCTAGCTTTTATTTCTAATTTGAGCAATTCGCTGGGGCTTGGATACGAGTTAATAAGCCGAGCATTACTTGGGTGCCTGTGCCTGTGCAGAAGAGAGGTATGAGATGAGAATAACCATTTTTCATTATCGTCGCCTCTGACAGCGACGCCGGGGTAGTGAGGGAGCGAGGGGCGCACACTGTGCGGAGGATCGCGTTCCTATTTAGAGATTCACATCGTGGTGTGAACTCTGTGCCTTTCTCTCCTCGTTACCACGATCGTCGGTTTAGACTTTGCGATTTGCATGCGGTTCTCTGGGTTACAATCAGGTAGAATAACTCCACTTAGAGGGGCGTCGCTGGTTAACAGAGTGAAATCGACAGTCAAATGTATTAATTTATTAATGTGCACTTTCAAATGCATTGCCCTCTTTGTTGTAAGTTGCAAAGTAACTTGTATTGAGGTGCTCCATGTATCATTATTATGTCAGGTATTATTATTATTACTATTGATAAGGGGTGTAAGGAACCAACTGCAATCTTTTTTCTGTGCGGTACATGTTTAAAATCTGAGGGGTTCCCTGGTGGTCTAGTGGTTAGGATGCGGCGCTCTCACCGCTGCGCTCCGTGTTCGATCCCCAGGCAGGGAACCAACCCCAGCCATTAGGGTTGCACAAGCCAGTGCACTCTTAGTGCCGGTCCCAAGCCCGGATAAATGGGGAGGGTTGCGTTAGGAGGGGCATCCAGCGTAAAAACATGTGCCAAATCAAACATGCGGATCATGAATACGGGTGATCCGCTGTGGCGACCCCTAATGGGAGAAGCCGAAAAAAAGAAAGTTTACATGTTTAAAATCTGAGTTTCCTCACCAACGAATTAAGTGGCTCGCCGCAACTTTGTTAAGTCTCTGCCTCGCACTTTGAGAGCAGCATCACTGTTTATTTGTTTTGGTTTTTTATTCTTATTAAAACGTGAAAACATACACAAGCCAGGGGTATGAAAAAGAAACTAGAGTTAGCGCAGTGTCACTATTTAGTGCCCCCAAATGCGATTTGTTGCACGTTGCAAAAACTCTCGCGCTATTGATTCTTTTTTCTTTTATGTACAGCTTTAAAAATTTTTATTAAAAGGAGAAAATCCTGACAATTCCGTATATCCGGGGAGTGAATAAATGAAGGATGGAGGAAAGGAAGATATCTGTTGAAGTATGCTGAAAGAAGTAGAACAGTTAAGTAGATCATATCTTTAGAAAATTACATATTAAATGTAAAACAAACCCACACACACTTGTATACACATCTGTATTACCCAAATGAGGCCTGACAAATGTAATTTATTAAATTTTTTAATAATATTTAACCAAGCAGAGATTTTATTGA
This sequence comes from Silurus aristotelis, assembly GCF_946808225.1. NCBI lineage: Eukaryota > Metazoa > Chordata > Actinopteri > Siluriformes > Siluridae > Silurus > Silurus aristotelis. The sequence continues at coordinate 20,284,755 of NC_139588.1, read as the reverse complement.
AAATTCTTTTAAAAATGTTAACTCCTGATGCTCACAAATGTTAATTATAATAAACTGTGTTAATAAGAAATAAAAAAACAAGCAATTTCTTTAGCATTTCTTCCCCCTAACTGTATTGAAATTGAACCGAACCGTGACTCAAAAACAGAGGTATGAACCGAACCGTGAATTTTGTGTACCGTTACTTTATTATGACTTTATCAATGGTGAAAAGATTCGCGAGTGTCAGACCTGTGGAACAGTCGGAGGTAAAAGCTGCAACTTTTTACAACAACTTCCCCTCAGGACTATAATATAAGCGGTAAGAAACTCTAAAGATGTTTTCCAACATCAAACATAACTAGAAATTTATTTAAAAAATAATAAAAAGTATGAAATATTCTCGTAAATGAAATTGGATTTGTTGGCAAATTGTGCTGGAAGAAAGTAAGTCAACACTTCCAGATGTGCTTTTCGTGGTAAATACTAGCGGTGTGAAGTGTTTGACTAAATGCACTTTGTTACTGTACTTAACTGATATTTTGGCTACTTTCTAGTTTTACTGAGTATCAAAGATATAAGCAACTTTTACTCTTTATATGTACTACATGTATGATTCACTATACAGATGGTCCCCGAGTTACTATGGTTCAACTTACGATTTTTAGATCTTAGGATGACGATAGCGATACGACAAAATTGTAAAAAATATGGAAGATTTAGCGCGACAGGCAGCAGTGTACGATGTACGATACAGGTTGGACACGTAGCTGGGATGAGCGTATCTCTCGTCCTGTGAGATGCCTCACTCTCGCTAGCGGTCGACGGAGTAAAGTTGTCTCAGTGTGTATTTTATTCGGTTTCAAACACCAATTTTAGTGATAAAAGCATGTCTTCCAAGTGCCAAGTATGTCTCCTGCTAGTAGTGAAAAAAAGGAAGAGGAAAGCCATCAGATTTAGGCAGAAAATGAAAGTTATAAATCAGCATTAGGCAGGAAAGACTGTCAAAGTCGTAGCATCTTCCACTTACGATATTTTGGACTTACGATGGGTTGGTCGTAATGTATCTCCATCGTAAGCAGGGGACTACCTGTATATACTTTTTACTATATCCACTCCACTGCACTATATTATAGTTATAATTGAGTGTTACCAATGACTTTTTGCACCTCTTTTGAAGATGTCATTGAGGCTCAACTTTCCGCAACCTGCATCTGCTGCCTGTGAACCTTTTATCACTGCTGGCCTCATTTCCAGCTCAAAAAGACCTCAATTTTTTTTCTTAAAGTTGAATAAAAATATCAACGCTCTCAGACTGAGAGGTGCATCGCATCACGGTCAGCTCGGAATATTTATATAGTTTTTCACTTTGTCTAAAATTTTTTACAACCAGAAGTTCCAGGAAATGTTTTGCATTTTGGGAAATAAAATAAATCGATGCGTCAAATACTCGAGTACTGTCAAAATACCCACTTCAGCATGGTAACAGGCTGCGTCGTCGATTACTTTTCTATAAACGCACACGTTTCATTTCTTAAAAGTCCCGGCACGAGAGGTACAAAGCGGCTCACGATTTCAAAACTTGCACTCGAGTGTGTACTTTGTGCAATTGCTGCATTCCTGATTTCCCCTTGTGGATGGGTTGAAAAAGAGACTGAGAAAGGGTGCATACCTAAAAAAGGATGTGAAACGAGGAAAGGCATTACTAATGTAGAACTGAAACCAGCCAGCCTGAATGCTCTTGCTCATGCTGGCATGGGGATGAATTTGGAGTAGACTCACAGATCGGTAGATTCGAGGAGGCCAGAGGAAGGCTGACGTCAGCAGCCGGGAGAAACGCAGCAGCAGGTTGAGAGAGCGGCCTACGTCGCCGCCCATTAGGAGGAAAATGGTGGAACAGAGCCAGTCGTGACCAGGGTACCCGCCCTGCAAATAACCTCACGCAACAAGGGTCAAGGAAGCATCAGCACTGCTCGTGTATGATGACATATCTCTTTGATAAATGCGCAATACACACTAAAAAGTACCAAAACCTCCACTGGTCGAATGTTTAGGATGAATTTTAATGTACAATATTTCTTCATATTACGGTTTATCTAGATTTAACAGGGGTATGTGGGTTGCTTTATCATTAAAGGTGCCTGAAATAAGACTTTTTTTTTTTCATTAGTAGCCTGTAGAAAATGACAAAGTGACTCAGTGCACTTTTGCAAAGGCTATTCATTTCTTTTTTGTGTCATTTTCTATATACAGTACCTTCCAGATCATTTTGTACAAGTAAGAAATAGAATTAAAAAACCCCAGACAAGCAAAGATACAGTACAGTAAATACAGTAAAATATGACTCCAGTAAAAGTGCTCCCTTTAAACTTTCACTTAAGTAAAAGTACAAAAGCCTTAAAATGCACTTAAGCATCCAAAGTACTATGATTTATTCTGTCTATAATGTTCCTATTATCATTTTTGACACAAGATTAATCAACTCAGTTTATGTGAAAAGACTCTAATGTTACTCTTAACACACCAATCAATTAATAGAATGATATATAATGAGTCAAACGCTGATTTCTATTCAAATGATCATGAGCCCAAAACCTTCTTTTTAACTACTTCCAAAAAATTTAAGTCGCAATTAGAGTCATTTACTTGCTGGTGAACTGATGCTGAACTGTATGTTGGTGATAAATAGTTACTACCAAGCGCCAATCAAAACACACGCTAGAGACCTGATTGTGTTTGATCAGTTGAGTTGTAATCCTCATAAATAAAAAGGAACGACTGATTTCACAAAATGTAGTTGAGTAAAAAAGTCAGATATTTGACTTTGAAATGTAGTAAACTAAAAATAAAAGTTTCCCTGAATAGAAATATTACAGTAAAGTACGAATACGTGAAAAAGTACAGAAACAAATTAGATTTACTTCCCTACTTTCCACTACTTGTAATACGACATATGATACTGTAATTATTGTGTAAAAGACTGCATAAAATTTTAAAGTTACCCCGAACAGGTTCTCCTCCTAACGCTGAGTCTCCTGTCAGATTCCGAACATGCCTGACTCTACATTCATGCTATTTGGCAGACGCCCTTATCCAGAGCGACTTACATTCATACATTATACAGGTGAGCAGCTATGGGGTGGAAAGGCCTTGCTTAGGTGCCTCAGAGTGGTATATTGGTGTGGCTGGGATTTAAACTCACCACCTACAGATCCAAATATTTAATGCCTTAACCACTAAGCTACTTTCCCCCCATCTATACATGACTTCAATACTCTTGCAATTCTGTCACTTTCTTTATTTTTTTATGTTCCCACATAAATCTCCCCAAGACTTCTCCAAAACAGGATTTTTCCAGAACATACATTTATGTCATTCATACAACTCAGCAGCTATGGGGGATAAGGGCCTTGCTCAGGGGCCCAGGAGTGACAGCTTGGTATGCTGGGATTTTATCCAAAGTCCAATGCATGAAGCCCACCCAATGTTGACATCTGTTATATAATCTAAACTAAATTCTGCTCGGGTTAATGCTGAACCGAGTTATGGAATGACAGGGCAGATTAGACCATAAATGAGTTAAAATCTGACAAAGAATTTGCTGATTTACAAAGACAAAGTCCTGTTGTCAACTTTAAGAACTCCCAATCCCAGAGAGTTAATGCAAAAAAAAAAAAAAAGAGACTGCACTCTGAATGAATAAACTGCTGATCGAAGTTTCTGGCTTTTGGCAGACGCTGTAATCAAGACCAGTGAGCATTTGCAAGTTAAGGCCCAGGATTGGCAGCTTGGCAGTGCCGGGATTTGAACTTACAAGCTTTTGATTCGAAGTACAACACTAAGCAACCAATTCCACACACAAAAAAGCGCAGAATGATACGGATCAAGATTTAAGAAGACCTCGAGACCTCTCAAGACCTAAAAAACCCCAAAACAAACAAAGGCCAATGCCAAGGTTTTACTTCAACAAATTGACTTTATTTATGCATTGCCTCAGCTATTAGTATTATTATTCTCCTCCTGTCAAATTTGGGAATTGATGTAAAACGTAAAAAGAACAAACTTTCTGTCAAGACCATTTTTAGGACTTTGAGGATGGATTTAGACTGTAATTATTATCAAAAGTCGACTTCAATGGCTCAGGACCACAGGTTGCATTCAAGCACTTATCATTAGACACCTTAAAAATGATGGGACAGTAATGAATGGACATTCGGTGCCACACAAATGAGGATGGGTTTCCTTTAAAAGTCTGGTTCCTTCCTCATGCCATCTCAGGGAGTTTTTCCTTGCCGCAGTCGGCCCTGGCTCGCTCATTAGGGACAAATTTACAATAATAAGGAACAAACCTATCCAATTTTTTATAGCTTTGAGACAATGTCTATTGGTAAAAGTGCTATACAAATAAAGATTGATTGAATTTTAGCGAGATAATATCCAGTACCCAATTCAAAAAAGTCTTAAAGCTGAAGACTGTTCAGCTCTAGTGTATACACACGCATCTAATACATAGACTCTAAACACGATATATACAGTATGGCACATTTTAATTCCGCTATTGCCTTTTCACAGATAAAAGATGGGCAAATAAAAGGCTGCCATATTGCCTACCTTTGCATATTTCCACGCTGTAGGCGACAAAACTTTCAGCGAATGCCGGGTTCTCTTCAGGTTTCTATACAGTGGGTCAGAAATCACCCACTCAGCGTAGCATTTCAGACAGCAGGCAAAAAGCATATTTCATCTGGTAACTATAGTGACAGCTGAGCTCAGCACAGCTAGGGCTTATTCAATGCGAGCTGCGCTGTTATTTTAAGCTATTGCATGTATAAATAAAATGTATATTTTGTCAGATCATTTAGTTTCATTGTGACCAATGTTTTTTACTGAAATGAATCAAAAAGCCTCGATAACACAGGATGACTCCAAGCATATGGGCAGACTACAAATATGGAAGCCACAATTATAAAAAAAAAAAAAAAAAAAAGCTCAGATTGAAATCTGCTCATATTGAAATCTGCTTTTCAACTGGGTTGTACTATATTTTTCTTTCTAATAATTTGCAAAGGTAAGAAATTAAATTAACAAAAACAAACAAACAAAAAAAAAAAACAGACAGACAGACATACAGACGGACAGACAGAAGGATAGATGGATAGATGCACAAAAAGACAGATCAATAAACATATGGATAGATGGATGGATAGATAGACAGACAGGCAGATGAATGCATAAAAAGACAGACAGACAGACAGACATACAGACAGACAGATAGATACAGATCAATAGACAGACAGGTGGATGCGCAGACAGACAGATGCCCAGATAGATAGATAGATAGATAGATAGATAGATAGATAGATAGATAGATAGATAGATAGATAGATAGATAGATAGATAGATAGATAGATAGATAGATAGATAGATAGATAGATAGATAGATAGATAGATAGACATATGGATAAATAGTTGGATAAATAGATGAAAGATAGACGGACAGGCAGATGGATGCATCAAAAGACAGACAGACAGACAGATAGATACAGATCAATAGACAGACAGGTGGATGTGCAGACAGACAAACAGATGCCCAGACAGACAGAAGCCCAGATAGATAGATAGATAGATAGATAGATAGATAGATAGATAGATAGATAGATAGATAGATAGATAGATAGATAGATAGATAGATAGATAGATAGACGGACGGACGGACGGACGGACGGACGGACGGACGGACGGACGGACGGACGGACGGACGGACAGACATAAATAGATAGATAGATAGATAGATAGATAGATAGATAGATAGATAGATAGATAGATAGATAGATAGATAGATAGATAGATAGATAGATAGTGTGTGCATATGGATGGACGGACGGACGGACGGACGGACGGACGGACGGACGGACGGACAGACAGACAGACAGACAGACAGACAGACAGACAGACAGACAGACAGATAGATAGAGATCAACAGACAGACAGGTGGATGTGCAGACAGACAGAGAGAAAGATGCCCAGACAGACAGACAGACAGACAGACAGACAGACAGACAGACAGATGCACAGACAGACAATGTAATACTCTGTCAATAAAGAAAATACAGCAAAAAGTACTGAAGGGGTCCATGCTTAATATAATGCACAGTGAACATGTTGAAGTGAATTCTATCGTGCTTTAATGCTATGCCGCCTCTCACCCTCCAAACCTTCCTGTTCCGTCCAAACTTCTATACTTCCACACATTTTTCTAGTGTTCCAATGTGGATAACATCAAGACTCCCTAAAAACAGTGCTTCAGTTTGCCATCTTTCAATATGTAGATGGCATCGAATGACTCAAAGCTTATAGGACTGACTGAACATCTAAAAGCAGACAGACATGTGGATTAGAGAGAGCATGTACTGTTTGATGTGGATGTCTAATGGGAGTCTCGGAGGATGTTCACAGTTAATCTGTGAGGGTATTCTGCTAGACGATGTCTTGCAACTGTAACACCACGATCACTGAAACACCCACACAAGCAAAGTAGATACACTTTAAAACACCCACCATTCAGTATTTCAAACAAATAAACTCAAGTGTGCAGTAAAACTCCAGCAGCAGCCATTTGGGAATTCGGTATTAATGGTGACTTGGGACCACTTGAAGTTGACTTTAGTATTGAACTTTTATTGTAAGACTAAAAAAAAAAACTTTTTTAAATCTTCTTGTCCTATTAAATAATAAATTAAGCATTTTTAATGACATGCCAGGGAAGTATATTAATATCATAACAATAAAAAATATAATCTCCTAACACGAGGAAATATTAAACATAAAATCTTTACGCTAGGGATCGTCATTTCATCCAAATTTTTTTTTACAGTAGGGCACAGGCTGTTGTTGTTGTTTATAATAATATTCAGCACACGTCGCAGCTTGGAAAGGTCATATACCAGATATAAGAGAAATTCTCTACTAAAGCGCAAGCAGAAAGGATACAGAGATCAGACTGGATTGCAGTGCGCTGCTGTGACAGGAACTCCTGACAGTGTTTGATGAGAAGACAGAGATCCTGCTCTGAATCCTCTCGCACTAACTTCAGCAGTGAGCCGTACCTGCAGTGACACACGTAGAAAAGTTAGCAAGAGTGTCGTGACTCTAAATCGTTAAAATATTAAAAGAGTTGTCATAGCACTCGGAGTACAAATGTGTCATAGGATAGGTCATGCTTCTGGAATAACAAACACTTTGAAAGATGTGTGGGAATATATATATATATATATATATGCACACACAGATAATTTATATACTGTGTATATAATCTATACCTATCTATCTATCTATCTATCTATCTATCTATCTATCTATCTATCTATCTATCTATCTATCTATCTATCTATCTATCTATCTATCTATCTATCTATCTATAATGCACACACAAACTATCTATCTATCTATCTATCTATCTATCTATCTATCTATCTATCTATCTATCTGTCTGTCTGTCTGTCTGTCTGTCTGTCTGTCTGTCTGTCTGTCTGTCTGTCTGTCTGTCTGTCTGTCTATCCATCCATCCATCCATCCATCCATCCATCCATCCATCCATCCATCCATCCATATGCACACACTATCTATCTATCTATCTATCTATCTATCTATCCATCCATCCATCCATCCATCCATCCATCCATCCATCCATCCATCCATCCATCCATCCATCCATCCATCCATCCATATGCACACACTATCTATCTATCTATCTATCTATCTATCTATCTATCTATCTATCTATCTATCTATCTATCTATCTATCTATCTATCTATCTATCTATCTATCTATCTATCTATCTATCTTTATGCACACACAAACTATCTATCTATCTATCTATCTATCTATCTATCTATCTATCTATCTATCTATCTATCTATCTATCTATCTATCTATCTATCTATCTATCTATCTATCTATCCATCCATCCATCCATCCATCCATCCATCCATCCATCCATCCATCCATCCATATGCACACACTATCTATCTATCTATCTATCTATCTATCTATCTATCTATCTATCTATCTATCTATCTATCTATCTATCTATCTATCTATCTATCTATCTATCTATCTGTCTGTCTGTCTGTCCGTCCGTCCGTCCGTCCGTCCGTCCGTCCGTCCGTCCGTCCGTCCGTCCGTCCGTCCGTCCGTCCGTCCGCCCGTCCGTCCGTCCATCCATATGCACACACTATCTATCTATCTATCTATCTATCTATCTATCTATCTATCTATCTATCTATCTATCTATCTATCTATCTATCTATCTATCTATCTATCTATCTATCTATCTATCTATATAAAGTCTACATATTCAGCTATTACATCATTGCCTTTTTGTTTAATTGGAACAGATGATAGTGTTTATCTATTTATTGTTACATTTATAATGTTGCCTAAATAAATCTTTTTGAAAAAAACTTTTTCATGCTACTGAGAAAACCCTCCAACCATTTTCATGTCCTCAAAAGTAGTTTAGGCAATCCTGAATTTTTTTCTTGGACAAATATCCATTAAACAAGTTTTTTCAAATTTATTAATTAATCTTTTTTTTTATATGAATTATAGCTTTATTAAATGGGAGCATCAACAAAAAGAAAACCTGCTTTTGACTTTTACTACAGTCTCTACGTCCAGTCTGCTCTTATATACAAAATAATCTAAACCTTTAGACCAATCAAATCTGAGAATTCAATAGTACTGGTTACATTTACTTAGTTGTTCACTAAGTAGATATACGTCCAGGCACTTTTTATGAAATAAATCCTGTGTGTGTTTACTTTGTGCTGTCAGATCTCCACAGAAAAGATTTACTGTAGGAGAAGGCAGCTGTAATGAATCTTTGATTATCTCTTTGCTCATTGTAGAAGCTACTAGTATCAGTGCATAACAGAAGATTTTTCTCCTGGGGCTGAAAACACCGACCTGTGAGCCATGCCGATGCCCAGCTGTTCCACGGGCGTCAGATTGCGAGCCTTTATGTCGTGATCACCAACTATAAAAAAGTACAAAGTAAAGACAAATTACTGCACATTTACGGTGCTTTCTATGCCGGCCAAGCATACGCCACAGCATTGATCATCACGTCTAAGTTCATCACGTCTAAGCGCGCTTAATTGGTTAAATGCCTATGAATGCGAGGGAAACGAGCCTTCTGATGTGATTATGAAGCCACTTCTCTGTTCTCATTAATTTTGGAACAATGGCAGGAGTGTGATGATATAACATAACGCAGATGAATGTGTGTGTCTCGGTGCAGTCAGCCAGTGGCCCAGACAATGGCACAGCAAGACTTAAACCGCCACTGCAGAAAGTGAATTTTCGCCGTTATGCCTGGTTAATATGCATTACCGATAACGAAGCAGTTGCGAATTAAAAAGGCAGGCATGAAAGGATGAGTGACAGAGAAAAAAAATATGATGCATAATGTGAGTAGAAAAAAATTCACAATTCGTTTCTAATTATTCATATATATCAAAATAATATTAGGTCTAATTTAGGTGGGATTTACATTATACGATTTGAAATATACCTGACTTTTCCATCCGCCTGTTGTTCTTTCCCAAACTGTTACCACAGAGTTGGAGGCACCCAATAAAATGAACATCTTTTGGATTAAATTTTCCCTTCACTTGAACTAAGAGACTTAAAACTTTTCCAGCATGACAATGTCCCTGTACACAAAGCCAGCTTTGCCTGCTTTACCATAAAGAAACCCACTGAACTGGAACGTTCTGAGTAACACAATTGCGTCTCAATGATCTTCACAGATCTCCACAAACACACTCCGAAATCTGGAGGAACATCTTGCCAGAAGAGTGGAGATTATAATAGCAAATAGGAAATAAATGTGGATTGAAAGGTTCAAAAAGCATATGTGAATCTTATGGTCAGGTGTCCAATGTGTGTCTGTCTAAGTGTCTGTCTGTCTGTCTGTCTGTCTGTCTGTCTCTCTCTCTCTCTCTCTTTCTGTCTGTCTGTCTGTCTGTCTGTCTGTCTGTCTGTCTGTCTGTCTGTCTGTCTATCTATCTATCTATCTATCTATCTATCTATCTATCTATCTATCTATCTATCTATCTATCTATCTATCTATCTATCTATTTACATACAATGGATTAAATGTCTATTAAAGGCATTACAAATTATAACGTCTTTAATAGCTTTTGCAACATTTCTTCTTGCAACGATTCTTAACAAATCATAAAAAAAAAAACTAACTTTCTTTTCGGCTTCTCCCGTTAGGGGTCGCCACAGCGGATCCTCCGCACGTTTGATTTGGCACATGTTTTACGCTGGATGCCCTTCCTAACGCAACCCTCCCCAATTTATCCGGGCTTGGGACCGGCACTAAGAGTGGCTGGGGATGGTTCCCTGACCGGGAATCGAACCCGGGTCGCAGCGGTGGGAGCGCTGCATCTTAACCACTAGACCACCAGGGGACCCTTCTTAACAAATCATGATACCTGATAATCATGCTGGTGTATCTCATTTAGCACAAAAAATTGGTGTCTTATAAATGTGTTCATAGTTTGTAGTAAACATAAAGTGTAGACAGTGTTACGCAATAGCTGTATACAGGAAACAGGAAGTCGTCCAGAAACGTTCCTATGGATTACTCATTGTCATGAGCAGGTGACTAATTAATTGGACATTTATTTTTTTTTATTCTTCTTTTAAATAAAGCCTATACGAAATGTATTTTTTGAATGTGGGTAACATATGAGCCACTTTGGTCTTCATATCAGCCTTTCATGCAGGTTCATGCAAATTGAAAAAGTGTGATCTCTGTGGCTTTGACCATGTCATGGATGTTGGTGCTGAGATTTTCACACAACACACTCTCTAGAGTTTACAAAGAATAGTTTAAAAAAAAAAAAAAAAAAAAAAAAAAAAAAAGAAAGAAAGAAAACAGTGAAAGTGCAGGTCTATGAATGGAAACATCTTGTTGATAAAACATTTCTAATAACTGGACTTCTGTTCAGAAGGTTTTGAGTTTAATACATTCAACGCCACCAAGCTGCCATTCCTGGACCCTTGGGCAAGACCCTAAACCCTTGATTCGCTCTTGATCTGCCTGATTTTATGCATTGCACTGATGCCACATGACTGGCTGATTAGAAAAGTGCCTAAAAGGCAGCTGTTTTTTATGTCCCTAATAAACTGATCATTGCACCATGCAGGTCTGTTAAATCAGCCAAATGCTATTCTTATGAAAAGAATTCTTCAATGCATTTATATACTTCTTAGAAAATGTATAGCAGAGCACTAAAGAAAAACGTCTGGCGATTTCATTTTTATTACTGACCTTTGTATTCTGCAGGTGGGAAAAAGCAGTGAGGTGGGGAGGAGGAAAGATGCAGCACGGCCCTCTCTAGAAGATCGGCCAACACTGTGGAAATGGAACAGCAAACCCATATTTTAACATCATTATAGCTGTAGTTGTAATTCTTACTCGGGCATCGTCATTGGACTAACTGTGCTGGTAAAATCTCGTGATGTTGAGTTATGTGGGGGGAAAAACACAGCATGTAATTTAAAAGAGAAGATTGAGGGTCACATGCCTGGAGAACATTGTGGGCAACAGTCACACTGGATTTGTGGTGTTTAATTTTTCTGTTTATGAGCATGTTAACACTTCTTAAGATTTTAAGCAGAAATTCCTTACATAGTTGCAGAAAGATAAGGAAGGGATAAATATCTCTCACTACTGTCAATCACAGTGAGACGAGCCAATCGTAAGTGTTTGGGTATGAGGAAGTGGGCTGATATCGCTTCAAATGTGATCCTGTAGTCAAAAAGATGCGATTGGATACCATTAAATGAAAAGAATCAAGGAAAATAGGATATTTCTGAAATGTTCTTTGTCACACTGACACTAAGGGGACATATTAGAAATTCTAATACCACAATTCTCAACGCATGACCAAGTATATATATATATATATATATATATATATATATATATATATATATATATATATATATATATATTACTCTGATTAACTGTGTATCCTCAGCATGCAAATACATCATCACTTACCTCTTCCTGTAAGAACTCTGGATTTGCTAATCATGGCTTTGCACAAGTGTCTCCTGCAGTTCTCCATCCAGTTCTCGTCTCTCTCACCATCCTTAGCGGAAGACAGGAAAGCGCTGACCTCAGAGTCTGTACAAACATACAAGCAACAAAAGACAAGCTAGCGCTTTTCACAAATTTGAGATTTCGTGATACTTTATGGAGTTTTAAAACCCTGGATTTATGAAGGAGGCTACGCTCGATCAACTCAGCGTGACCTTTGATGAGACAAGAAACGGCATTACAGAAACGGCATTACATTACTTTGGCTTACAGATGTTTCGCCTGGCAAAACCGAATAAATCGGGGTCATTACGCCAGGGAGCTGACTTGCTTCAACGGTCTTTGGTCATGTGATGTTGAGACGGTTTTTAACTTTGAAATACAGAAGCGCTTTACACGACGGCAGATAGGAGATGATGGAGCCAAAAAAACGCAATGTTTTTCGTAGATATTTGACCACCTCTGTATAAATGACTGATTTGTAACTCAGAGCTGCTTCGCTGATCTCCATTCAGAGATGTTTCATATTAATGCGTAATGTTTTCCTTTACAAGCCAAAAATGTAATCTCATCCATCCGAATAAAAACACACGCCTCGCGTTATCCAATCGTCAGGATTAAACAAAGCCTGGCAACTCAGCAATTATAAATTTGAGCAAGTGATGAGGTTGAAGCCCCGTTTAAATCCCAGGACTGAAAATTGAGTCTTCGTCCGAATGTGAGGTGAATTTTAATCACGAAAAATAAACAGATAAGATGTCCTTCCTTACAGACTCCACCCCTTTTGATAAATTATGCATGGTGTTTACAATGCAGTGAAGCTGAATAGCATTGCAGTCTTGCTTATGGAGCTAATTTCTGGGTCAGACAATGTTAAGCTAAAATCTGTCCTATGTCCTTCTTTACTGACTTCATCCCAACCGAGTCTGGTGGAAAGCATCAGTCAAAAAGTGAGGGACGGTCTGGAGGTAAATTTTACGACTCAGTGATTTAAATAGCGTAAATATATGTAGGGCTGAAACGATTCCTTGTGTAACTTGAGTTATTCGAATACAAAAAATAATTATAATAAAATAATAATAAATAAAATAAACATATACTTTGCCTCAATGCTTCGTTTAGTACATGCTTCCATTTAACTACACACGGAGCACTGTGTTTCCCCACGGACCATTATTAATGACGCACCACCTGCTAAACTCTGGAGCGCTCTGGGGTCTCATTTACAAAGGTTTTGCGCGCTACCCCTTCTTGCCTTCTTTGTTTCCACGTTGTGTGTACGCAGCGCTCAGATTTTACTTACACGTGCGCACTTTCTCCCATCAAGTTAGTTTTTTTTTTTTTTAAAGATCACGACCTTTGTGCCGAAAGTGCCGTACGCACACGTTTTCAGCCTCGTTTTATGTGCACGTCGGGAGCTGTGCAACTGGTGCTTTACCACGTCTGCTATTCTGAGGTATTTAAAGGTCATCATTTCGACACCGCTGCGAAGATCCGGAGCGAATCGCAGAAGGTGCTTGACGCGCTTCGAAAAGAAGACTTCTCAGCCAGGAACAGTGGGGGCGCTGTATTGCTGTGCCAGGGGACTATTTTAAAGGTGATGGTGTGGAAACAGATCAATACAGCAATAAAATTAATAAAACTTTGTTGTAAACAGAGCGAGTCTTAAAACTTTTTGATACCACTTCGTATTTGCCTTCATATAGATTTAGCCGCAGAGTTCATACAATATTTAAAGTTCAAGTTTAAGTTTATTTCTATAGCGCTGTTCACAATGGACATTGTCTCACAGCAGCTTTACAGAACGTCAGAATTCAAGTAAATTATGTCTATTTATCCCTGATGAGCAGCATGGGGTGACTCAGATTGCTGTGACAAGGGCCCACGTTGTCATCTGCGGTTGGAGCCCATTCTCCTCAGATTTCCAAGCCATGCCTTTTGAGTTGCATCACTGTGCCACATTGTAAAGATCGGTTATTTGAGTTAAACTAAAAGGTTAATCCAATCCCTGGTGCATGAAAATCCAAAAAGCTTTTAAACTATCCCCATTCCTTCTAGCGGCAACAACCGTGCTATGGTTGGTCTGTCGTCCCATTTTCCCATCATTCGGATGTTCGTCATGATCTTCAACTGATTCTCTTAATCTTTTGAACATGAGTACGCAAATCAATAAATAAAACAAATTCTAGACCAAACAAATGAATGTTAGGACTAAAAATAAAGTCCAGGTGACTGGAAATAGCAATGAAAGTTGAATCGAGCTCCTTTAACAGCAAATTTGTGCAGCTTCTTGCCTTGTTTAGTCCAGGAGGTCTTTGGCATTTCGAGGGTGTAACATGCGAGTCCGGGGAGGGATGAGAATATCAGCCATGGGTATGGATTATCTCCCTGGAAGGAAGATACACAAGAAGGAGAGTATGTTAGAGCTATAGGGGGAACAAAGTAATAAAATAGGAATAGGAAACTGTTCACAGGAAGTAAAGCCGAGATTAATTGTATCGATCGCTGTATAGTTTCGCTCATATGAAGGTAAAAATTGGAACTCAAACCTTCTGCAGTTCTCTGGCGGGGAGTTTCCGTTCAGATGGACCACCGATCACATTCATCCGAACCAGGAGGTGGTTCCTCTCCACAGAAATACCATCAATGATAACCTCACTAGAGAGCAGTAAAGGGGTGTTATAAAGCACTTATACACTAACATAACATTATCTTAGCCATGGTGTAACTCTAAACTCTGTTGGAACCCATTCACCGATATGTTTCTTTTGGCAAGAAGTTTAGACAATAAACTAAATGTAAGGAATTTCCTCTACGTCTGCCGGAAGCTTGCTTACAGAAATATGAATATCAGGGGATGGTGTGGAGTGATATCAAACTACATAAGAAATCCTATATTATCCTATAATATATATATATATATATATATATATATATATATATATATATATATATATATATATATATTATTACAATTATTAAACAACTTTTTAAAATAGTTAGGAGCAGATGATGGTTAATATCTACAATAAAAATAATAACAGGGTTTAACTTTTCACAAAGACATTCCAAAACATTAAATGTTGCCATAAACATTTAACAATGTTTTGTGTTTTTTAAAAGGGGCATAACACACACACACTTTTGGCCAATCTCATGCTAAATTTGAGTACCTACTGTAGAGAGTGGAATTGCATCCTTGAAATCTCCGAAGAGTCTTATCAGATTAATAAAAGAAAAATAGAGCTTTACACTTATCTCCGAAAAACAAAACAAAAAAAAACAGGCTTCTCGAGGCGTGTTGTAGGCGGAGCTAATGACGGGAAATGGTGGGAACAAAACGAACAAGCTTGAGAAACTATGGTGATGCCATCGTTAAAAATCAACTGCATCCATTGGACACTTAACACTGAGTTCTTTGGGAAGCTAAACAAGGTTTTTCTTTCCTCACATCCAAAACCACACTTCTTTGTATAATTCTTCTCGAGTGAGTCCTGTGCAGTGCTGCAGTTTCTGTAACCGAATGAAGCATGGTGGTGGGTGTGCTCTTCCGGGGAAAGTACTCATACAGGAATTCCGTTAAGTGGAATTCCCGGAAGGAGTGTATTTGGCACAGAAATCATTTCTTTCTTTCTTTTTTTTTTTTTTTTACTTCGCCCATGTACAGCTTGAAAACTCTTTGGTAAATAACTCAGGATTAATGCATAAAACAGGATTAACCCTTTAAAAAAAGACGGACTGTAATACAGCGATCGGGCATAACGTTAAGACCACCTGCGTAATATTGTGTTGGTCCCCCTTTTGCTGCTAAAACAGTCCAGACCTGTCGAGCATCAACAGCATTAACTTCTTCAGCAGTTTCGAGCTACAGTAGACCACTTGTGATAGATACTGACCCCAGTTTTGCAGTTTTCGAGATGCTCTGACTTCATTGTCTAGCCATCACAATATGTGAAGCTCATTAAAATCCCTTTTTCAAATCACCCTTTGAGTACAAAATGTTCACTTGATGACTAATGTATCCCACCCACAAACAGGTGCCATGATGAAGAGATCATCAGTGATATTCACTTATTAACCACTTATAACGTCATACCTGGTCGATGTACATTTCAAACACTTCAGCATGTGAACTAACAGAAAAATGATCATCTTCAGGGTGGTAAATTCGACTCTAGCTGTTTTGTGTCAGACTGCATCGCCCCCATTCAGATCATTTTCCTATAACCACATGCCTCGTTTAAGTCTATCCCTGAAACTGCCTGGGATGAAGAATGAAGAGGTGTAAGTTCACATACTCTTCTCCAGTTGAGGTCTCGACAACGTTGTCCTTCTGATTCTGAAGCAGAATTTCCGAGAGTTTGTACTGAGACTCCAGGAGCAGAAGTGAGTCCAGGTTACAGCACATGGCACTCAGGAGTCTGAAGGAAAAAACAAAAAAGGGGGGGTTTCATTAAGTGAAATTTAAAATAAAAAAAAAATCTGCTTGTCAAAAACATCATGTCGCTGTTAAAAAAAAGTGTATGAGGCTATTGTGCTGTTCCAGAAATCCAAATCAAAGCCTCCTTCGATTTGGTTCGACGTGTACTACTTACAGGTGCCCTTTGTTCATCAAACGCAAACCCAGAAGTAAAGTGGTCTGTCGGTGAAATGATAAAAGCCCAGAACTTTTGGCTTTGAGTTTGTTTTATATGAGTGGAGAGCATTCGAGTGGCTCTGAGTAAGTGTGTGTAGGCGGGAAGAGGGTACGGAGGAGTGGGGGGGGGGGAGAGCTGGTGTGGTTGCGATGAGACACTGATTTCTCTCTCTAATGGATTCTAACGATAGTACTGAAGCTTGATTTGAGAGGCGTCTCCAGAGTAATCCATCTCTTTTCGCAGGGCTAAATCAGCATCCTGGCAATCGCACCAGACGATTTTGCAAGTTGGCTTTGTTTTGAAACGCTCCCTTAAACCGAGCAATCGTCATAACAAATCGGTGTTTTCACCACCTTCTCTAAATAAATAAATTAATAGTTGAAAAAGGTAAATAAATGTAATCCAACATAAACTAAAAAAAAACTATATTTTCCTGTAATCTTGTCGGCATGAGGTCTTCATCCCACACCTCGCAAACATGTATGCGAAACTAGTTTTGTATCACGCCAGCAGATGGCAGTACAAGGCGGCACGCACAGTCACAGGGAGAACCGAACTTCAAAAGTCAGCTATTTCAGCAACATGCGCCCCCTGTCGCCGAGCTCTTCTCACAAGTGAGTTTCTCGCCGGAAACAACATGATTCTGGTCTCTTGCGGACTTCGACCTCTGAAGATACGGCTCAAAGGCCGTCGTTTTGACACTACTTGCCACAGTCTTGCCACAGGACTTGCCAAATACAAACCATTCACCTTAACTCTTACATTCTGTAAAGCTGCTTTGAGACAATGTCAGTTGTGAAAAGCTCTATAGAAATAAACTTGACTTGACTTGACTACTGCCGAGATCCGGCGTGAATCGCAGAAGGTGCTTGCCCGCTTTGAAAAAAGAAGACTTCTAGGACATGTTTCAGATGTGGCAGGAACAGCGCTCCCAGTGGCTGGGAGAGCTGTATTGCTGTGCGAGGGGACTATTTAGAAGGTGATAGTGTAATAATAAATATTGTAAACAGAGCGAGTCCTGAAACTATTTAATACAGCCTCGTATATCACAAGGTCCTGATTTACTATAGCTCAATGTGTAAAAAAACATTTTTTTTAAATGGTGCATGTTGATCTAATAAAGTTCACACAGGACTTGCTCTTTCATTTAAGAAAATAAGCATGTGCTGGTGGTTTTTTGTTTGCATATTTGCCTTAATGAATATGCAATTTGGCGCAATTTGACCAAAAAAAAAAAAAAAAAACACAGCAAAGTCAATGCAAAACGGTTGCTTTATTACCCACAATGATTTACTGCAGCTTGAAAGACGTTTTGGAAATGATATGCTGATAAGCCTGAAGAGCATGAATTAAATTTGCAGACCTCCAGCCACCTTTCCGCGATAGAAAAAAAAAAATTTGGTACATATTCTTTCAAATGACTGAATGTTACCCTGGGAAAATTGGCTTTATATCAGATATGATCCACAATTTTGCAGCTATGAAGCCAACAGCGTTTAAACAGATTGTGAGCCTAGCATAACAGAATTTACGTTCTTTTATTTAGCATTTTGTCATTTTCTGACTTATTCTACAGCCTGTAATCAGCATTAGACATACTGAGTGTGTGGAAAGGTTTTATTTCAGTTTGTCATTTTTGTATTAGTCTTTTAGAGATTCAGACTTGCCATCAAGAACTATTAGCATACACACCAATGGTGGGGCCGTGCACTTCACACCAAGGCATTCAGTGGCCTACCTGAGTCAATTCACCTGTTAAAACCTATAAATAGAAACCAAGAGAATCACAGTATAACAGAGCACTGCATTAAAAAATAGGAATGTCCTACAGTAAGAATGAATGTCATTCCTGAAGCAAGAAACCCAATGATACAATTCAACAAGTCTCCTTTCACTGGAGCCACAACTGCACCGCCCGGCATACATTATCTCTAGCAGAAGCATCGATATTAACCTCATAAAATGACCCCGGGTTTGTTTTTTTTTGTGCATTTTCGTACGTTTTCCTGGGGATTTGAAATGAAGGCAAATTGTGTGTTTTTGTGCAAATTCAATAAAAAGAAAAATGTATAAATGGTTTATTAAAAAGCTTAACAAATGTTTTGAACTGTTCAGGCCGAACTTTCTTCAGGATGTCCAGCTTTTCTCGAATAGTCCGTCTTGTTAATGGCCTTGTAAGTGTATTTGTGAAATCTATTGAAATCTATCTATAAAAAAAAAAATAAAAAATCCACACAAATATATTTACAATTCTGCAGTTTGTTATGCGGTTTGTGAGCTCTGACCATCCTATCAAAAAAACCTGAACATGCCGAAGTGATTAGATGCCTTCTAGAGGGCCTTGGAGGGATCAAATCGCGATCTACTTGAAAGCAACTGCTTCAACGCATTTATGCGTTTTCCGCTTGAAGACGCTTTATTCAATTTTGGCGCATTTTATCGATCGAAATATGCTGCATATACAACTTTGCGTCTTAGATACGTAGATTTGAAATGATATAGCTGCAAGAAAATGATAAGAAAAAAAGTTCAATCAATACAAATTAGAGAAAGGGTTTGGATTGAGCAACCAAAAGAATCCAAAAACTCCCTCATTTGCATGTATAAATTAAATAAATAGCAAAAAATTATCAAATGATGATGCTTTTCAAAGATCAACAGCATCGAACACAGAGCAGAGTTAGAAGATATATGGTACGTACGTTTTTTTGTACATGCATATGTAATTTCTTTATTATATAGCGTTTCTACTAGTGTCTGTATACGTCAGAGTTTCTATCCAATCAGATTTTAGCCGTCACATCAAGTGTTGCCGAGGGGTCTAAGAAATTTGTCGTGAGGCCTTCGTAATCAGCATTTGCTTAAAGCAACAGCTTCAAGCAGCGTGGAATTAATGCTACTAATAAAAGCTGGCTAATGATGTTTACGGAGGCGATTAGGAATTTTTTTACTCTGCTCTGTATTCGATGCAGTTGAACTTTGAAAAGCTTCTTCATTCGTTTTTTGGGTTCTTTGGTTGCTCAATCCAAACCCTTCCTTACTTTGTATTGATTCAACTTTTCTTTTCATTTGCTTTGAGCTATCTATCATTTCAAATCTACGTATCTAAGTTGTATATTCGGCATATTTCGATTGATAAAATGCGTCAAAAGCGAATAAAGGGCCGCTCCCTTGAAGCGAACAGCGCATAAATGTATTTTTAATGCGAAACTGAGAGCTCTTTGCAGGCAATCGTGTAACCTGCATAATCGCGCCATTTATTTGACTGGTTTATTACATAGTCGTCGTCCTTAATATCGGAAACTTCCTCTGACTCTCACTGAAGCTGAAGATAAGAAACTCAGCAGACAACAACCTGTTTTCTGTTTTTTTTATATACAGTGAGGAAAATAAGTATTTGAACACCCTGCTATTTTGCAAGTTCTCCCACTTAGAAATCATGGAGGGGTCTGAAATTGTCATCGTAGGTGCATGTCCACTGTGAGAGACATAATCTAAAAAAAATAATCCAGAAATCACAATATATGATTTTTAAACTATTTATTTGTATGATACAGCTGCAAATAAGTATTTGAACACCTGTCTATCAGCTAGAATTCTGACCCTCAAAGACCTGTTAGTCTGCCTTTAAAATGTCCACCTCCACTACATTTATTATCTTAAATTAGATGCACCTGTTTGAGGTCGTTAGCTGCATAAAGACAACTGTCCACCCCATACAATCAGTAAGAATCCAACTACTAACATGGCCAAGACCAAAGAGCTGTCCAAAGACACTAGAGACAAAATTGTACACCTCCACAAGGCTGGAAAGGGCTACGGGGAAATTGCCAAGCAGCTTGGTGAAAAAAGGTCCACTGTTGGAGCAATCATTAGAAAATGGAAGAAGCTAAACATGACTGTCAATCTCCCTCGGACTGGGGCTCCATGCAAGATCTCACCTCGTAGGGTCTCAATGATCCTAAGGAAGGTGAGAAATCAGCCCAGAACTACACGGGAGGAGCTGGTCAATGACCTGAAAAGAGCTGGGACCACCATTTCCAAGGTTACTGTTGGTAATACACTAAGACGTCATGGTTTGAAATCATGCATGGCACGGAAGGTTCCCCTGCTTAAACCAGCACATGTCCAGGCACATCTTAAGTTTGCCAATGACCATTTGGATGATTCAGAGGAGTCATGGGAGAAAGTCATGTGGTCAGATGAGACCAAAATAGAACTTTTGGGTCATAATTCCACTAAACGTGTTTGGAGGAAGAAGAATGATGAGTACCATCCCAAGAACACCATCCCTACTGTGAAGCATGGGGGTGGTAGCATCATGCTTTGGGGGTGTTTTTCTGCACATGGGACAGGGCGACTGCACTGTATTAAGGAGAGGATGACCGGGGCTATGTATTGCGAGATTTTGGGTAACAACCTCCTTCCCTCAGTTAGAGCATTGAAGATGGGTCGAGGCTGGGTCTTCCAACATGACAATGACCCGAAGCACACAGCCAGGATAACCAAGGAGTGACTCTGTAAGAAGCATAGCAAGGTTCTGGCATGGACTAGCCAGTCTCCAGACCTAAACTCAATAGAGAATCTTTGGAAGGAGCTCAAACTCCATGTTTCTCAACGACAGGTCAGGAACCTGACTGATCTAGAGAACATCTGTTTGGAGGAGTGGGCCAAAATCCCTCCTGCAGTGTGTGCAAACCTGGTGAAAAACTACAGGAAACGTTTGCCCTCTGTAATTGCAAACAAAGGCTATTGTACCAAATATTAACATTGCCTTTCTCAGGTGTTCAAATACTTATTTGCAGCTGTATCAAACAAATAAATAGTTTAAAAAATCATACATTGTGATTTCTGGATTTTTTTTTTAGATTATGTCTCTCACAGTGGACATGCACCCAAGATGACAATTTCAGACCCCTCCATGATTTCTAAGTGGGAGAACTTGCAAATTAGCAGGGTGTTCAAATACTTATTTTCCTCACTGTATATTCACTCCTTTCAGAGGAATGCTATGTCGATGTGTAGGAGGGAAAGTATATCGGTGTGAGGTGATGAATATCTGAGAGGCGGATTTAGACCCGACACCTCCAGTGTAACAACACATTCAGTTACTGAGTCAGACGTGATGGGTGGGATCCAACCTTGCAAGCCCTTTACCAGCCTACAGCTTCCTTACTGTTGTTTTCTTTTCTGTTATAATCATTCAGATTATTATAAAGTAAGAGTATATTCGCAAATGTTGAGATTTTTTATGAGTTGCTCAGTAGCTCCTGGTTCTATAATCTCAAATGACTGTATAAGACTGTAGAATGCACATTACTTATAATCTTACACTCCAGTTCTCATGTTAGTTCTCACTCTTCAGTGTTCTGTATTGTTTAAAGACTATATTCACACTTTTGATGTCACCCAAATGAGGATGGGTTTCCCTTTTGAGTCTGGTTCCTCTCAAGGTTTCTTCTAAGGGAGTTTTTCCTGGTCACTGTCACCACGGCTGCTTATCAGGGATAAATACACACCATTCATCTTAACTGTTAAATTCTGTAAAGCTGCTTTGAGACAATGTCTGTTGTGAAAATCGCTATAGAAATAAACTTGACTTGACTTGATATTCATTATCTGACAAGACAAAGCAATAACATTTACTTTATACTTCTTTTTTTGGAGAAAACTAAATATAAATGTTTTACATTAATGGTATTTGGAAGATGCTCTTATCCAGAGCGACTTATAATCCTCTCTTTTATACAACTGAGCAGTTCAGGGTTAAGGGCCTTGCTCAAGGGTCCAGCAGTGGCAGCCTAATTGTAGTGGGATTTGAGCTCATGACTTTCTGATCAGAAGTCAAACAGCTCAACGACGGAGCTACCCCTTTCCCAAAACATTTGGGACACATTCTGACATGATTGGCATTCTGACATTGATTCAGCTTCATGATTAAGACATTCGATTTAGGATTAGAAGGTCGTAAGTTTAAATCCCAACCACACTAAACTGCCATGCCTAACCCACTGAGCAAAGCCCCCTAACTGCTCAATTATGTGAATGAGGCAGAAGAATGAGTCACTGGATAAGGGCGTCTGCCGAATGCTGGAAATGTCAATGTAAATGTACCTGGGATACTTTGCTATGATTCTGGTGTGTTGTACACTTGGTCTTAGGTCTTAACTTTTATTTTCAAGATGCCAAACACTCCATCAGGTAAAGCCTAATTCTTGTACCAAACACACCTAGAAGGTTGAACACTCATCATGCTAACACTCATTCTCAAGGGTTTTAATGTTGCTGTTAGACTTTCATATTAAGGGTTACTCAACAAACATACAGGGAAAGTTGAACCCTTGTTTTGAGAAAGCTTAAGCCCCCAACAAGGTTACCCAACATTAAATGTTATTCCACTCAACTCCACTCCATTTAATTCAAGTTTTAGCACTTTTAAGAATGGACATTGTCTTAAAGCAAGAATTATAGTAGAAAGTTCATATTTAAGTCTATGTGTATTTATCCCCGATGAAAACTTTAAAGGAACCAGACTCAAAAGGGGAACCCATCCTCATTTGATTGACACCTGTGATTACAAATCATTAAAACATTACAAACACCAGAGAGTGGGAAATATTATGAGCCCCGGAGTGTGTGATTAGCTTTTCGTTAACGCATTCAGATAATGTTAAACCCTTCTTCTTAGGAATGCAAAGCCTTCCTGGTGTAACATTTATTCATTTAGAATTCTCAGGTGGCCAACAGTCCTTCTGGAGTGGTAGTGCATTTTTTGGCGAAGCTAAACAGTTAACCTAATAGATGGATTTCTGGGTCAAACTCACCATCTGGAGCGACACTTCTGAAAAGACCTAGCCCTCTTTCTGGGTTGGTCAAATACCACATCAAATTTAAGTTTTAAGATCCATCCATCCATCCATCTTCTCCCGCTTATCCGATGCCGGGTCGCGGGGCAGCAGTCTAAGCAAAGATGCCCAGACTTCCCTCTCCCTAGACACTTCTTCCAGCTCTTCCGGGGGGACACCAAGGCGTTCCCAGGCCAGCCGGGAGACATAGTCTCTCCAGCGTGTCCTAGGTCTTCCCAGCGGTCTCCTCCCAGTGGGACGCGCCCGGAACACCTTCCCAGGAAGGCGTCCAGGAGGCATCCGGAACAGATGCCCGAGCCACCTCAGCTGACCCCTCTCGATGTGGAGGAGCAGCGGATCTACTCTGAGCTCCTCCCGAGTGACGTTTTAAGATGATTAACATTTTTTATTAATTTGCGATTTTGTTTAATAAAAATGCTACAAGCTAGCACCTAGTACTCAGACTGGGACTTCTCTCTCTCTCTCTCTCTCTCTCTCTCTCTTTCTCTCTCTTTCTCTCTCTCTCTCTCTCTTTCTGTCTCACTTTCCTTCGCTTCACAATGATTTGCATTATTTGCACTAAAATGTCACTTTAACTCTGGACTGGCACAGTGTGACTTTACACTTTCTTTTTATACCAGCGCACAGACACTTTAATGACAATCACATTTTGACACTTATGTCAATATCCGTCATAGACATATCCATCTCTTTTTGTTCATTCATGTATGTGTGGGTATATGTGGCGATATATAAATAGAAGGCGGAGCTCGAGGAAGCAGAGCTGAAGATGTTAAGGTTTTCATTGAGAGTGATGATAATGGACAGGATTAGAAACAAATTTATTAGGAGGACAGCACATGTGGGATGTTTTGGTGACAAGGTGAGGGAGGTGAGATTGAGATGGTTTGGGCATGTGCAGAGGAGGGACATGGGGTATATCAGTAGGAGAATGCTGAGGATGGAGCCACCAGGAAGGAGGAAAAGAGGAAGACCAAGGAGGAGGTTTATGGATGTGGTGAGGGAAGACATGCAGGTAGTTTGGCTGAAAGAGGCAGATGTAGAGGACGGGGGAGTATGGAGACGAATGATCTGCTGTGGCGCCCCCTAATGGGAGAAGCCAAAAGAAGAAGTGTGTTCGTGTGTATATATATATATTTTATTTTATATCATATTATATTATTCTTATACTTTTTTCATACCTTATAGTTAGACTCTACTTTAATAAACTTTTGTATTTATTTTGCTACTTTTTCGTTTCGTTTTTATGTTGTACTACAAGTTTTTCACGTTTACATGTTGAGCAGTCGTGAAAAAGCATTTTACTACATGTCGTACTCTGTATGATCGTGTATGTGACAAATAAAATTTGAATAAAAAAATATGGACGCACGCATCCAATCAGATTGTTATTGCACCAGTGGCATAATAATTACGAGACATTATTGTCCGACCACATGATGGCGCGTCTGATTACCCACTCACGTTTCTACATTGCATTCTATGAAGGAATGTAGTGTAGAAATAGAAACTTTTCATTAAAGAAGTATTTTCCATTAACGGAGAGCTTGCTCGACCCTGATTGGTGGATTGCTGTATGTTTGGCCAGTTACGTTTTTCTGCTTGTAAACAAAAAGGAACAACTGATGTAGTTGAGAAAAATGAAACATATTTGGCTTGTAGAAAAGTTCAAATAAAAATCTCCCCCAATGGAAATACTTTAGTAAAAAGTACAGATATGCGGAAAAGCTGCTTAAGTACAGTAACAAATTGTATTTACTTTGTTATTGTCCACCACTGAAGAATATTTGCCAGGAATCGCTTCGGCAGAGATATTTCACTAGAGAAATTGTTTGATATTTATTTACAGCATGTTAACCGCCTTTTTTTATGGCATGCCCACAAAAATACAACGTTCCTTAACCAGATGGTTTTTCACATTGCTAAAAGAGAATGTTTATTCAGTCATGTTGTTGTTGCAATGTTTTAAGTTGACTAGTTATACATAAAAAAAAAAAAAATTATTGAATGATCCAATGAAAGTGAATCAATCAAAAAAAAAAACGCCATGTTTTTTGCCATATGGTCCAGCCCTACTACATCTAAAAAAAACTGGGCGGCTGAGCACTTGTTCTCTGACGGGAAAAACCTCTTCATATGTGTCCAACAACTCCTTCTGTGCAGACTAAAATCTCTTTTGAGAGAGGCTAATGCTTCTGTTCAGGCAGGGGAGGGGGGGGGGACTTCTTAGAACCTCATTAATCAGTTTCGGATGGTGAACAGGTCCTCTTAAGAGGCTCTTCTGTTGGCAGGGTTCCAAGTTAAATTTAAGACTATTAAGGATGAAATTTGAGACCTATATCACGACATCAAAAACACAAACCCGAATACGTGTTAGCAACTCGCAGTGTTCGGGGCTCAGACACACTTTTAAGTGTAGATTAAAAACGTATCTTTTTAGCAAAGCCTACACATAATATACGTCTCACATCATAACCTTGTGCTCCAGAACATCTGATCACATGCACATTATCAACTTGTGCTGGTAATATCATGAACAGCAGCTACGCTAATTTCTCTCCACTGCTTCTCTCTCTCTCCCAATCCCGAGGCTTCCTGAGGTTTGGCCAGCTCCAGTCACGTCCCACCTTATGAAGATTATGGACCTTTAAAGAAGTAGATGCCAAACTCGCAAACATCCTGAACCATCTAGAGACGTACTAGTGCCAATTGGATCCCACTTCATGTGTGGAGTTTTGACATTGGACCTCCTGAAGTGTTTAAAGGCTCTGGCATGGAGAAGCTGATGCTGGATCTGTGATGATCACAAATGTTGATGCTCAGTAGCTCCTAGTTTTATAACCATAATGACTGCAGAAAGAACATTTACTTTTAATCTTATACTCCAGTACTCATGTTAGTTCTCACTCTCCAGTGTTCTGTATTGTTGAAAGATTTATGATCAAACTCTTGATGTCACCCAAATAAGGATGGGTTTCCCTTTTAAATCTGGTTCCTCTCAAGGTTTTCTCCTCATAACATCTAAGGGAGTTTTCCCTTGCCACAGTCGCCATGGCTGTTCATCAGGGATAAATGTACACCTTTTACCTTGACTGATTTCTGTAAAGCTGCTTTGAGACAATGTCTGTTGTGAAAAGCGCAACAGAAATAAACTTGACTTGACTTGACTTGACCTTAACCGAGCCCTAAATTAAACTTTCTTTCAGCTTCCCCCATTAGGGGTCACCACAGCGAATCATCAGCATAACAGAAAGCCGATTGGCTGTTGTGTGTTGGTCTCGCTTGTAGTTGTAACACAGCGAATAATATTTGGACTAGCGAATGAAAGGACTACATTATCACTGAAAACTAAAACAAAAACATTCCAAAAGGCTACATGAGCATTTGAAGGAGCGTTAGAGCGTTACGTGGACATCAGTTTGAAATGATGTAAAACCAGCGAATTTAAGAGTTAAAATTTGAGACTTTTTATTTGAGACCCCAGCGAAAACTGTGTTGGCTAGCTCTAAAGTCTCTACTTCTGTCTCAGAATTCCCACTCAGGTTAAAAATTCCATTCAGGATGGATGAACTCGGCAGATAGGAAAGAACTCCGAGGATTCCAATGAGGCTAAGAAACTCCTTCTGGAAAGCTGCCCCACCATTTGGAAGAGTAATAATAGGAGTCATAACAGTCCTTCTGGGAGGAGATAGCACCTCATAGGGGTGCTATCCTGTGCCACGATTGGAAGCGCGAAAAGATGCGAGTGGAATCGCATGAGCCTTTAATGAGTTTCGCGTGAACAACGGGACTTGGCAAAGGTTTGGTAAACTGCAAGAAAAGCAAAAATGTTTTCCGAATAGCAACAATAGCACGTTGTGTCACGCACGCACACCGTTGGTTAAACATCTCGCCCAGCGGAGGAACTTCGATCTAAGAACATAACACCCTCGCTGTCAAATTAACACTCTGCCGAAGTGCCATGCGCCCTGTAGGAGGCGGGTAGGGGGGGGAAAAGGGCCAGGAGGATTCCTACCGCCTCAGGTGGATCTGGTCCATGACACCACCCGCTGGTACCTCCGAGTTATTTGCGTCTGTAGACCCCCATAGGTATGTTTTATGCTGCAATAAACGTGGTGTTGTTTATCATCCTCGTAGTAAAAAAACTTAAATACGGCCTTTATTGATATAAATAAGTTCTGCACCAGCTCTAATTACAGCCGCGGGTCAAAGATCGATGAGCTTCAACTTCCAGCCGACACTCCGAGGAAAAGGGTTTCTCTAACTTTCCTTTAAACGATCATCGGTTTGTTTGACATCCTTTCAAACACCGATCTTCCTAATATGAAAATCTCTTAATCTGACCGAATCATAGCAGAGCAAACACACACTGAGGCAAATCAGGCGCTCATCGATCTAAAGTGCGAGAGAACAATGGAGCGGGGGAAAAAAAGGGCTATCAGATAATGGGCGCGCTAAATGGTACTGCCATCCCTTTGTACTATTTCATTTGGAGAGATAGATAGAGAGAGAGAGAGAGAGAGAGAGAGAGAGAGAGAGAGAGAGAGAGAGAGAGAGAGAGAGCGCACGATAGGGCCATGGCCAAGAAGCCGAGAGAGAGAATTATCGATCGTACCTCAGGCCAAATGTGTGCGACTGCTCGTAGTTGAACAGGGAGTGGATTTTGGCGTCGGAGTTGATAACGACGAGGCGGTCCATCACGTCCTGAGGGGAGAGAAGCGATACGCAGGTGAGGCTAATGATGATGGTGATGATGCTGGAATTCAGGGGTGCACAAGTCATCTCTGGGCAAAGTCTGCCCTCTTATGGCAAGATGTCAAGCAGCAGGCGTGTACAGTATGTTGATTCATTCGCGACTACAAGCTATTGACGTGATCGTGAAATAGATCGTTCAGAAGGTTGACGGAATCCATTCGGTGGGGACCTGCACCGTGATCGCAACTTGTATATCATGGGTTAATCATTTTCACACTTCCAATTGGCTTGACGAGGAGAATTATAATTTAATATACAGACTTTTATTTTACTCTATACTCATTGGAATTTTCCCAATATCATT
The DNA here is from genome assembly GCF_946808225.1 of Silurus aristotelis. Classification (NCBI taxonomy): domain Eukaryota; kingdom Metazoa; phylum Chordata; class Actinopteri; order Siluriformes; family Siluridae; genus Silurus; species Silurus aristotelis. The sequence goes on along the minus strand of NC_139588.1, from coordinate 20,256,092 downwards.
TCATTTTTTAGTTTCTGAACTAAACGCTGGGGTTTCCATTAAACTTTCTCTCTTCTCTTCCTTCTCTGTCTTTTCCTTCTTCTCTTCCTTCTCTCTCTTCTATCTCTTCTCTTCCTTCTGTCTTTTCTCTTTCTTCTCTTCCTTCTGTCTTTCTGTCTTCTCTTCCTTCTCTGTCTTCTCTCCCTTCTCTTCTCTTCCTTCTCTGTCTTCTCTCTCTTCTCTTCCTTTTGTCTTTTCTCTTTCTTCTCTCTCTTCTCTTCCTTGTCTTTTCTTCCTTCTGTCTTCTCTTCCTTCTCTTCCTTCTCTCTCTTCTCTTCCTTCTCTGTCTTTTCTGTCTTCTCTTTCTTCTCTCTCTTCTCTTCCTTCTCTGTCTTTTCTGTCTTCTCTCCCTTCTCTGTCTTCTCTCCCTTCTCTCTCTTCTCTTCCTTCTCTCTCTTCTCTCTTCTCTTCCTTCTCTTTTTTCTCTCTCTTCTCTTCCTTGTCTTCTCTTCCTTCTCTGTCTTCTCCTTCTTCTATTCCTTCTCTCTTCTCTTCCTTCTCTCTCTTCTCTCCCTTCTCTTTCTTCCTTCTCTCTCTTCTCTTCCTTCTCTCGCTTCTCTTCCTTGTCTTCTCTTCCATCTCTGTCTTCTCCTTCTTCTCTGTCTTCTCTTCTTTCTTTGTCTTTTCTGTCTTCTCTTCCTTTTCTATCTTCTCTCCCTTCTCTGCCTTCTCTCTCTTCTCTTCCCTCTCTCTCTTCTCTTCCTTCTCTGTCTTCTCCTTCTTCTCTCTGTCTTCTCTTCCTTCTGTCTTCTCTTCCTTCTCTCTCTTCTCTCACTTCGTATTAAAATATTCCCAATAGTCATTTAGTTCCTTTGATCAGAAATAAAATTTTATTTAGACTATAGTTCCAACCATTTATATATCTCTATATAATTAAATAGCGCATACGACAAAAGAACAAACGACTCGGACTAGAAGAGCTGAGAGATGAATTACTCAATCCTGGCACTTTTGTACGTCGCTTTAGACAAGGGAGTCTGCTGAATGCTACAAATGTAAATGTTTCCTGACCTACGGAGATTTTCACGATGCTCATATGTGTCCTTTAAAAACTAAACAAATCACTCTTTGTGACAACTCGTTCTTCTGAGTCACATTAAAGACTCGTTCAAAATCGACGAATCCTCATACTTCATGCCAGATCTAAAGCCCTGATGCAGACATGTCTGTCAGAATGAGAGCATGTGACCCTGAGACACTCACAAGAATAGAGGTGGGCATTTCTCTCAGGCTGTACTCTGTCTTGTTGGGCAGCACCTGATGTCCCAGCAGCTCCAGCACAGCATGTGGAGAGGACAGCAGGTTCACCAGTGTTAGGAAAGACTGCAACACACAGAGACACAAACACACAGTTCACATACAGGTCAGTTCAAGCTTATAGAGAAGAGAAGGAAAGAAAAAAAAAAACAGCTAGCATTTTAAAGAACCATTCAACTCATGCTGCTTACGTCCGGATGCACTGCTGTGATGCATCGTTAATATTTCCCACTAATGAGTAAGAGCGGTGAAGGTCTTTGAACCGTGCATGTTTAAAATATATTCTAGCTTTCTCTCTGTTTTACACACACAACAAAGTTGCTTTTTTTTTTTTTTTTTTTTTTTTTTTAAAGATACAAGCAATGAATCAGAAATGAGTCTCAATCATAGCTGCTTTGGTAAAACACTAACAAACAGATTGTATTTTCCACGCAACACCCCAAGGCCAAAAGTATGTGGACACCAGACTATCACTCTCATATGTAGTTCTTCCCCAAACTACTGCCACCAAATCTAGAAGCACATGTCTTTCTAAGTTGGAGCGTAACAATTTCCCTTAACAGGATCTTGAAAGAAAAAAATTACCATGTGTACAAAGCAATCTCTATGAACACATGGTGTGTTAAAGAAGGTGCTGGAGTCAAAGAACTCGAGAGCCCTGACCTCAACCCCTCTGGAATGAAAGAGACAAAGAGAGGTGGAAGGAGTAACAAAATACTGTTACTTTAATAAAATGCTGCTTACATACAAGTTACAATAAAAAAAATAAATAAATAAAAAAAAGTAGCTAAAATTTACTAAAAATTACGGAGTTGCTTTTATTAACAGTGAGGGGTGAGGACCAGGAATGCCCTTGTGCCCTAAATGAACCACAAATCCTCTGGCCACACTCTAGTGAAAAGCCTTCCCAGGAGAGCAGAGCTTAATAAACCAGCAAATAGGAACTAAATCTGGACAGTTCATGTGTTTAAACTGGTCAGGTTTCCACATCTGGAAACAATGTCTATCTAATATACAGTAACACATCGAATGGGACGTACTTTGAGGCAGCTCCAGTCGATAGGCTCCATTGGAATGGATCTAGGATGGACGACTCTCACGTCCTCTCTGCCACACTCGAGCGCTGACCACAGCTCCACCACTATGGCCTGAATAAAACCTGTGAGGAATATTCATAGAATTGCTACTGTAGTGTAATACAACTTAAATAAAGGTTTCACAAAATTGGATAATTCACCAGAATCATCTCCATTTCTTTTTATTCCACAAAATATAATTTTTATTTCAACTCAAGTATTATTTCTACTGTTTTCTAAATTTTTTTATTCAGCTTCATATATTTAATCTGCACTCTTTTTCGTGGACATTCGGTAACACACCGGAGCTGCGTAGAGCAACAATGCCTGGGGCTGTAGCTGCCACTTGGGTCACCATCACCCCATAGCCAAACTTCTCACACCTGCTTACCTGATGGAGAAAAGCACAGGACATATATAAGGAATGAAAGGCGTGAGGGATCTTTTGGCTGTAGGCTACCGCTTTTCCTAATGTGAACGCCGTGAGCAAAGCGGCACTGCGGGAGGATACATATACGCTGAGCAACCTGAGAAAAAGAAATCTCCGGGACTCTTGGGAGAGTTTGTCTCCAGGAATCTACTCATATATTACATTACTGTTTCACACTGCGGTGAAAGAATATGAAGCTTGAGAAAGTTTGAACTCTGTGTATGTTAATTACAGATGTGGTGGTGATAAGAATAAGACGGATGGAAAAAAAGACCAGTGGTGCTAATGTTAGTGGAGGGCACTGTAGTTACACTGTAAGATTAAATACTGTTCAATTCGTACCTGGAGCTTTTTGGTAAACCTGGTGAACATGTATGCAACGCACTCGTGAATGGCTCCCGTTTGCTGAAGAAGCATCAGGCCTTTGGGAGTGGCTGCAAAGTTCAGCAGATTGTCCAGGAGCATCTCCTCCCAAGCCATTCTGCAGTTTCACAATGAACAACAGACCTGTATTGAAGTGGCGTTTTTTTTATGCATACATTTTACAAAAAAACCCATCTCATTCAGTAGTGTTTTATTTCACCTTCTAAGATCTTCCCATGTTATAAAATGTCAAGTTACACTTTTACGTCCTAATGTGAGAAATCACTGACGTGGAAGACTCCTTATGTTTAATGTACCATTCTTTTACCTTACAGGCATTTAGCAGACATCCTTATCCATCTGAGGTTAAGGGTTTTGCTCAATTGCCCAACAGTGGCAACTTGGTGCTGGGATTTGAACTCATGACCTTCCGATCAGAAGTTCAACGCCTTAACCATTGAGTTACCCTTCCTAATGCTACGTAAGGCTATGTTAATAACTAAGGGAAATTTTAGTTTGAAAGACGACCTTTGTTATCAAATACAGATATGATACGAGCAAAACAAATATTTGAAATAACATTTTCAATATATGTCTCTGGCCTTGTTCAGTGGGCCGTTTCAAATGTGTGTCCGTAATCGGTAGTAGTTTGGGGAACCCTAATTAAAAAAAAAATCTGTTCAAGCTGAGCTTCCAGACAAATCTCTAAAAAATTTTTAGCTGTAGAAATAATACCCTACACAATACATATATATCCAAACGTACACTATATGGACACCTGACTATGTGTTTTTGAAAACTTCACTTCAAGTAGGATAAGAAAGTAGTAGCTTTATAAGATAAAGCATTAGAGTAGGTCAGGAGTTCAAATCCCACCACCTCCACCAAGCCATAATGATTGGGCCCTTGAGCAAGAACCTTAAACCTGCTCACCTGCTCAGTTGAGAAAACAAGATAATTATGATTCAAATGCAATGTCAATGGATATCCAAACCTGTCCCCCCTGTGTGTAGACAAAACGTATTGGGACACCTGACATTTTCAGCCATATGTGGATCCTCGCTAAAAAAAACTTTCTTTCGGCTTCTCCCGTTAGGGGTCGCCACAGCCGATGTTTGTTTGTTGTTCCGCATGTTTAATTTGGCACATGTTTTAACGCTGGATGCCCTTCCCAATGCAACCATCCCCATTTATCCGGGCTTGGGACCGGCACTAAGGCTTGTGCAACCCTAATGGCTGGGGTTGGTTCCCTGACCGGGGATCGAACCCAAGCCGCAGCGGTGAGAGCGCCGCATCCTAACCACTAGACCACCAGGAAAATGTGGTTCTTCACCAAAGTGGGACCAAAAATTTGGAGGCACACAGTTGTATAGGACGTCTTTGGATGCGATTGCATTAAAGTTTCCCTTCACTTGAACTAGGAGACCCGAACCTGTTCCAGCATGACAATGTTTACGTGCACAAGGCCAACTCCATGAAGATACGCTTTGTATGGGTTGGAGTGGAAGATCTCCTGCTATAGAATACTGTACATTTGAGATTACTTGGAAAGCAGGCCTCCTCATCTCACCTACTGTATATCAGTACCTGACTTTACCAACACCATTAGAGCTGAATGAGCACAAAACAAGTGGCACTTTGCTAATAATAAAATTACATTAGAAAAAAATATACAAAACGATTCCTTAACCTACACCCTAGGAAGAACCTCATGTAAGTTTTACTTCCACATCTTTTTATTGTATTAAGTGCAGCGTAATTCAGGTTTGGAAGTCAATTCCAAAACTCTGTGTGTGTCTCTGAATATTTTTTCTACAACAACACGCACCGATTCATATTTTGATCTGCCCACTTTTAAGAGATCTGAGTACAAAACTTGGATAGAAACATCAGAAAGAAAGAAAGATCTTACATGCTTTGAAGGTCCTGGGAGGACGATGGTACGGGAGCTCCAGGAACAGGAGTGGGAATTCGTTCTGAAAGCGAACTTGCCTGTAGGGAGAATAAAACACCATTAGACACCTGAACACTTGATCTTTCTCAGAAAATAGAAGTACCTCCACAGACTATTAAAGTCTTGCTAGATCTTACTGAGAATGGAGGAAATTTCGTTTTAACATAAGGACACATCTATACTGTACATTCCTGCTAGATTTTATCTTTATTATTTACTTTTCTTCTTCTTCTTCCTTCGGCTGCTCCTGTTAGAAGTCCCCACAGCGTATCATGCATCCCCATACCCCCCTGTCCTCTACATCTGCCTCTATCAAACCAACTACCTGCATGTCTTCCCTCACCACGTCCATAAACCTCCTCCTTATCTGTGTCTTTTCAATGCCTCATTTATATCTCTCTCCACTAGGGGTGTTTCAGGTCGGTGTACGTGTCTACGCGTCGAAATCCTATCAACATATTACTATTACTAGCGAGGTTACCTTTCTCCATGCCTGGGCTATGCACTCATGCAGGCTGTAGGGTCTGAGCACCTGCAGCCCCTCACATGTGTTGTACATCTGACGGCACACAAAAATGAACGCTCCTTTCACAGCAGCGGAGTTCTGCAGCTCCTCGCATGCAGGCAGCTCTTTCGCCAGCAGCGCCTGAGTGAACTGCACGATCACATGAGCTGCCGGAATACTGCAACGAACCACAAAGTCATTAGGTGTCACCTACTCAATAGAGTAGGCCGAACGTCTATTTCGTTACTGCAGTCTCTGAGCAGAACGAGTACTGTGACGAAACCCGCCGTGAGCTAAACGATGTTTTCTTACCCTTCACCCTTGTTTTCTTCACCCTTCACGATCTTCCTCTCATACAGGAAAAGAGCTAACCCGCGTTCGGTCGTTGCGATTCTCGCGAGCGTGTCTGCTATGTGGGTCAGGCTGCTTTCTGGAGAGTGCAATTTGGCCTGTGAAGTGAAAAACAACTTGAGAAAAGGCTTTTGGCAAATTGTGAAATGCATGCGGAATGACAGTTTGGGGCTGGAAGCAAAAATCGTTTTGCTGTGTTGCGCTGCATCTCGGCTTTAATATTTATAATAGTCCTAATGTTGAATCCAGCAGGAATAACTGAAGTTACAAAGGGGTTTCAGTGATAAAGTAAAAGTTACTGTAAGATTGAAGTTACTGCAAAATTAAGCTTACTGAGACTGTGAGACTAACTTTCTGCGAGACACTGTGAGACTGTACACGTTTAGACTGGAAGTTACTGTGAAACACTGTGAGATTGTAAGTTACTGAGACACTAAGATTGTAAATTACTGTGAGACACTGAGATTGTAAATTAATGCTAGACACTGAGATAGTAAATTATTGCGGAACACTGAGATTGTAAGTAACTGTAAGACAATGTGAGATTGTAAATTAATGTGAGACACTGAGATTGTAAGTTAATGCGAGACAATGAGATTGTAAATTACTGTAAAACAATGAGATTGCAAGTTAATGCGAGACACTAAGATTGTAAGTTACTGAGACAATGTGAGATTGTAATTTAATGTGAGACACAATGAGATTGTAAGTAACTGTGAGACAATGTGAGACTGTAAGTCAATATGAGACACTGAAAGATTATAAGTTATTGTGAGACAATGTGAGACTATAAATTACTGTGAGACACTGTGAGATTGTAAATTACTGTGAGACACTGTGAGACTGGAAGTTGCTGTGGGACTGTATGTTAATGTGAGACAATGTGAGACTGTAAATTACTGTGAGGCACTGTGGGATTGTAAATTACTGTGAGACACTGTGAGACTGGAAGTTGCTGTGGGACTGTATGTTAATGTGAGACACTGTGAGTTTGTAATTTACTGTGAAACACTGAGATTGCTATACTGATTGATCCAAACCTCATTGACCTCTATTTTCAGCACAACTTGTGTATTTCTACTCACAGATTTATATGCAAGTTCAAAAATTGATTGATCTATACTTAAATGTTTAAACAAATGTTTCACACTGTTATAATTGCAATTCTTTTCTGAAAGAGCCTTTTGAGCCTTCTGAGATTGTAAATTACCGTGAGACTCTGTGAGTTTGTAATTTACTGTGAAACAGTGAGAGTGTAAATTACTGTGAGACCTTGTGATACTGTAAGTTACTGCAAGACACTGTGAGATTGTAAATTAATGTGAGACAGTGAGATTGTAAATTACTGTGAAACACTGTGAGATTGTAAATTAATGTGAGACACAGAGATTGTAAATTACTGTGAGAAACTGTGAGATTGTAAATTAATGTGAGACAGTGAGATTGTAAATTAATGTGAGACAATGTGAGACTGTAAATTAATGTGAGACATTGAGATTGTACATTACTGTGAGACAATGTGAGACTGTAAATTAATGTGAGACACTGAGATTGTAAATTACTGTGAGACAATGTGAGACTAAGTTAATGTGAGACTAAAACAGTGTGGCTGTTATAACTATTATAACTATTGGTTGAGAGTAAAATGGCTAATTCCCTTGAGGAAACACCACATATACAACCCTGTAGATGAAGACCTTTGTCAATGGTTATTTTTTATTAATTAAAAGATCAACATTTTATCTATTTCTAGTTAATGTTATCACAGTTGTCACATTTGATTATTTTATACATTTAACTATACATATTTTTACTAGGTTTAGATTATGTGAATTATCTGGGATATCATATCAGGAATACATACTTTATTGTGAACTACTATAAGAAGTTATATGCTGTAACCAATTGGCTTTGTGTATTATATCTCTCTGGGATCTCATTATTTGTAGTTTTTTGATAAAAACCATCAACCCATCTTTGAGACCATGGATCTAGTTATCAAAATGAGACAAGACAAGAAAGGCTGTTCGCTGACCTGTTTTCCTTTGAGCAGAGCAAGGATGGGGATCAGCAGGGTTTCAATGACGGGGATCTGGTAGATACACTCCACAGCGCATTCAGTGCGCTCACACAGAGTCCTCAGTACCTCCATCACCAGAGCAGTGGGGGAGAAGGAGTCTACAAGACACATCACATACCCCATTGTACATACTGCACAGCTACTGTATACTAATTATTATCCCACATTTTGTCACCTTATTCAGTGGGATGTGTGCAGTAACTTAATAAAGTACTGTGAACCCCCTAAGTCAGATCTTGAAGTGTTGGAAGCGGGAAAAATGGGCAAAATAGGTTTTTGATGGCACAAGGTGGACCTACACGATTCTAGTATCAAAGATAATGAACTCTACTGAGAGCTCTTTTTGCACAAAAGGACTCGAATTGCAATTCAGCCCTGAAATCTAACTAAACTCTAACAAAGTCTGCACTCAGTCATGGCACTATTGTGTGTTCTGGAAGTATTAAAGTATTGGCACGCTTGTCTGACTCGTCCTTCACCAGGATTGAAATCGCCAAACAAACTGCTTTTTGCTTGATGTAATGCAAACCAACATGTGCATTTGACCTCAGGATCTGATAATCCACAGGCTCTGAGTTAATTTCCAACATGGGCCGTCATGCAGGGTGAAAACGGAAAACAGGCTAAGACACCCAGCAAGACTTTACACATCGATACAGCTTTACTCGAGCTAGCAAAGGTGTTATTGATTCAGCTCATTAAAGTTTAGCAAAAAAAGGTAGGGGTAATGAATCATTGTTTAACTACTAGCATCGATTGATTCGGAGGAAGACGACGAGCAGCGACCGATTAAACAGAACTGGCTCAAACAGAAGAAGGTGCGGCGTCAGACTACGAAGGAAGGACGAGTCATCATTATTATTGTTAATCACATTGGACCATAAAAATACTTTCAGTGGAACTAGTAATTCCACAGAGCTTGGAGATAAACTCAAACTGATAGACTTATCTCCTCAACACACACACCCTTGAGTTCATTTACACTGGTGGCGAGACGTGAATCGGATAAGACACACCTGCGTGATTCAAGTCAGAGTGATGTGTGTTGGGGTGCTGATACAAGATGTTAATCAGTATCACCACCAAGTCGCTCAATGTCACAGGATCTGGAAGAGATGGCAAAATAAACAGCATGAATGGATCTAAAGATAGGTATGAGGAAATTCTGATCACTAGCCCGTAAATACTGTAACCTTCAACCACCATTTCAGCCATTACTGACCTCTTCTCTTCCTCACTTTAATGGGGAAGAGCTTTCTGCCGTTTGTGTACATCAGAAGCCTCCCGAGAACACAGAGCGAGTGAACGAAGTGAGCGTACTCCAGCTCCTTCGCGCTATAACAGCTCCTCTGAGCGGAGCCTGAAGACACAGCACACAGAGCAGTACAGCTTATTACAATATCTTCTGTTTTTCTAGTCAATTCCTGCAGCTGTGAGAGGAGCTCCGTCTGCAACAATAAATCACACACTTTCAAAGTGTCATGCAAATCTGCCCCAATGAAGGTGCATCATGGGGTGCTTTATTCCTCTTATTTCACAGCAATTTTAATAAAATGAAAAAAAAAAAAAAAAGTTATATAAATTTATAGTTACATTTAGTTTTATGTTCACACAACAGACAAAAAGTGGCTCACTTTTGATCTTTTTTGGCTTCCACATGGCCGAAAGGACTTGGGCACTTGACCAATTGCCTCCATATTTGCTTATTGTACTTCCAATTCCAGATTTTATTCCCTGTCTTTCCTGTTGAAACTTTTATCTACTATACGAAACGCACCGATTTGAACATTTTGTCATTTATATTAAAGAATTAGCTGTTTTGATGATTTACTTTCACGATCGGCATCACAAACTCGATTTGACACACAAGAAAGTATGAAGGAAACAAAAACCTTGTTTCAGCTAGAGAGCATAAGAGCATCGGTGAAATCAGATGCTGATGTTTAATCAGCCCTATGGCTCATCCCAAAGCTGTTCACTGACGTTGAGTTCAGTGTGCAGGACACTTGAGTTCTTTTACACCTCTACACACTTTGTTTTCATGGAGCTCAGGGACGTTGCCATGCTGGAACGGATTTGTGCCTCTTAGTTCCAGTGAGGCGAATTTGTAATGATATAGAAAGAAATTCTATACAATTTGGAGTGGTTCCAACTTTTTAGGTTAAAGTTTGGGAAATAACCAGCAACTCAACACTGTCATTTGCAATGTTGTGCTACTGGGAAGGATAAAAACTGAGAGGATTCTTTGGAGTAAAAGACTGGAAAAACTTCCTGTACCAACCCTTGACCTCAGCCAAACTGAGAGTCCCCAGACTTCCTCATTCCATCATTAGTGCCTGACCTCTCTAATGTTCTTATACCTAAATTATCACAAATCCCCAAAGTCATACTCTAAAATCTAGCAGAAAGCCAGATGTGGGGGTTAATTATTACAGCAAAGGAGACAAATCTGAAATTAGATCTTCAACAAGCTTATTTATGTGTGATCGATCATGTGTTCACATACTTTTGGCTATATTTTGTATTAGATCAAGCCCATCAACATAAACCTGTGATTTGTCATTACAGCTATTATAGAAAATGAATCGAACAATCAGAATTGAGAATTCGACAGCGTATAGTAAACACACATTGCGCCACAGCAAACAATAAAAATGTTTGTCATGTGTTTAGCTTGTGGATACACTTTGGGGCTACGAAGCACTTTCATTCCTGGGACATGCGGTTCTGAACCAAGGTCAAGACCGAGGTTTCTTCACACAGCAGCTGCAGAATCCACGCAATCAGCGTATCCACAATCAGCACAACTGTCACCAAATAAAAGCACGGAATTAGTAGACACACTCTTTTGTCAAAATTTTGGCTTGACAAAAGAGCTGCAAGACAGAATTTCCAATGCTTGTATTAGTTAGCATTTTGTGCGTTAGAGAAATTAGAGTCTGGTTTAAATATAAACTGTACAAACTACAGTCTGAGTGCAGGCTGTGGAACGTCCGAGGCTTCGGTGTTATCTAAGGGAACATGATAAAGTGGCTCTGAGCTTTGGAAGAACACTCGGGAACTGCACGTATTCTACAGGGAAACAAAAGCAAAGCTGGCTGTTAGCCGAGAGTTTAGAGTCAGTCTGCTTACTCAGCACAAGGCAGAAAGCAGATAAAGATAGTGATGTACAAGGAAAAAGTAGATAAGAAAACATTTAATGTGTGTTCAGTTTCGGCATGAATCTAGCCTGGAAGAACCCGGTGAATTAGCACTCAAACAAAAAAAAAAGTGTGCTAATTTACACCTGGTTCTGGAAGTCAGACAGAAATCACACAAAAGTCAAATGGAATATTTGTCTGTGGCGTTTTTATCACACTGTTTTTCTCACTAAAACGCTTATATAAAGAAATAACATCATTTGAGCTTGTTTAAGCAGCACCTTTAGTCAGGTTTGCCACCGAATGCAGTCAGAGAAACGAGTACAAAACAACGTGCTGATGCTAACTGCACATATAGCACCATTCGAATCATTTGGCTCTTTTTTTTAAAATGACTTTTCTTTGACAGGTGAGGAAAATGTGGACATTTGTACCACCTATATGCATTGTTTTCATTCTTAAGGCTCAATATTGATAGCTTGATAGCTTGTTAACCTCAGTTATTTAGCTAGTTTATGCTCAGCGTCCTTTTTTTCCAGTGGGTTCTCACGAAAGATCGCCTCCATTTAAACCGAATTGTGTTATGCACAATATATTTCAGGATTGCTTTAAGAAAAACCATGAATCTGATGCTATTTTAAAAAATCAGCAATCACTGAAAGGAAAATGAGGCGTTACGCTGTATGCTAGTTTTTATTGCAGTTGGCAGAAACCCTTATCCAAATTTTTCTAGCAGTTAAGGATTAGGGGTCTTGCTCAAGGGCGCAGGGGTGGCATCTTTATATATATATATATATATATATATATATATATATATATATATATTCAAGTTTACACACCATCACCTTTAAACCTATGCTAGTCCCTTTGCAGAGCGATACAGCGCCCCCATCACTTATGGAATGTGTCCTGTCACCTTCACCTTCTACGATTCGCGCAGGATCTCTGCAATGGTGTCAAAACGCCGGTTTTCGTTGGGAGTGACGATGATGGACAGCATTAGAAACGAGTTTATTAGAGGGACAGCGCATGTAGGACGTTTTGGAGACAAGGGGAGGAAGGCAAGATTGAGATGGTTTGGACATGTTCAGAGGAGGGACATGGGGTATATTGGTAGGAGAATGCTGAGGATGGAGCCACCAGGAAGGAGGAAAATAGGAAGAAAAATAAGGAAGTTTATAAATGTGGTGAGGGAAGACATGCAGGTAGTTGGGTAGAAAGAGGCAGATGTAGAGGACAGAGGGGTATGGAGACGGATGATCCGCTGTGGTGACCCCTAATGGGAGCAGCTGAGAGAAGAAGAAGAAGAAGAAGAAGAAGAGGAGGAAGAATGCACAAGTCGTCTGATGGTTTCGGCATTTACGCTCGCTGAAGGTCTTCTCGATCTTTTGCCGACTTCCATTAATGATCTTCTGCTCTTGAGGTGTGCGTGTTACCCAAAACACCGCAAACGACTCGTTGCAGCATCGACGTATAGTTTCCGGATCGTGTCGAACGTCTCTTAGGCAGATTTTGCCCCGGGTTCCTGCAGAATTTCACGTTTGCTCTTTGTTCTAACCCTTTGTCCGTGATGAAATCGCAGACGTGGTCGAAATAGCACCGGTTAGCACCGTTAGTCTCGAAACTTTTCGATATCGCCTCGTAGCTACAAGCTGTCAATAAAGAAGTTAGTAAAATATTTCACTTAAGTTCACACAATTACTTGCACAACAGTTACTCATACACACATACCTATCTGCTGAGGATCCTTGGCATGACCGGCATCCAACGTTCCCTCTCTGACTGCATCACAGGACTCCAGGTAATAAATGCACTGCTGAAGAGCTGAAGCTATCTGAAAGAAAAACAGAGAAAAATTCAAGTTCAATTTGAATTCTAAATTCTGCAATTGAGTTCATGAATGCTCTGTTTTTCTTTCAGATAGCTTACACACAGCACGAGGGATTTTTAAAAACATATTCGTGTAATATTTATGTAATTTACGTAAAACTCGGCAAGATGGAAATTTTTTTACATTATTTTGTGTGCGGGATTCAAGAAACGCTGTGTGTTTTGTGGAGAAATGCACAGTGCATGTAGGGGGCGTGGCCTCAGCAGCCCTGCAGTAAGTGTGCTGTGTGCATGTGATTGATGAGCGAGAGAAATTCAACTAAAACTGCATTAAATCTGCCTGTTTTAAACAAAATTATCCTTTTTTTTTCAACTTCATTTCAGTACCCTGTTATAGGCAAACCTGCACTATTGCAAATTCCCAGTTTATTAACATATACTTCCAATAATTCCAATGAAAAGTTTCCAGTCTTGAATACTCCTGGAATCTTTTGCAACCCCAATCAGATATAATTTCTAAAAAAAAAAAAAATAGTTGGCGTAAATAAAACGAGAATTTTTTTTTTTTATTGTGTATATAAAATGTGTGATAAAAATAGCAGTTAAATAGATAAATGTGAATATAAACCGCTCTGGACTCTTTAATAGCACTGACCCTCTCTATCCAACTCACCACTGCCTTGTATTTCCGCTCGAGAAGCTTCAAGACCACTGTCCTGCTGTAGTAGCCATGCTGGAGGTCAACGGTAAACAGGAAAAGGTAATTAGTTCCAGCAGTATGTCAGTTCTCAGAAAGGGGAGTCAAAGATCAGTTTCTGAGATATCGTATTAATCGTTCTGTTCTGTTCTTCACTCAGTGGTTAACATTGCTTTGGCCTGGACTTTGGTTGAATAGGAGTAATCGTGCAATTAATACATAACTGGCCTGGTTACATGCAACAGCATTGTCTACTCAGAGCTCCAAGGTTCCTAATTTGATCAAGAGTTCAGGGTCTGTAAGGGTTTGCATGTTCTCCAGGTTCCTACCATATCTATGGCATTTGGCAGACGCCCTTATCCAGAGCAACTCATTTTATACAACTGGATGGTTGAGGGTTAGGGGCCTTACACAAGGGCCCAGCAGTGGCAGCTTGGTGATGCTGGGCTTTGAAATTTCAATCAAAAGTAAAACATCTCAACCACTGAGCTACCACTTCTCCAAAATACATGCATAGGTGGAAAGCCTATAATTATATATATATATATATATATATATATATATATATATATATATATATATATATATATATATATATATATATATATATAATGATGGACTGGGGTGATCAGAAGGAAGTGAATGAATGAATCAATGAATGAATAAATGAATGAATGAATATCTAGTCATTCGATATTCAGTTATATTAAAAAAAAATTTAGGCTACGTTGTGGGTCGCCTGATGCACATGGCTTACCATCAAGAGTGTGGGACGTGGTAAGGCATTGGACTTTGGACCGGAAGGTCACAGGTTCAAATCCCACCAACACCTAACTGCCACTGCTGGACCCTTGAGCAAGGGTTTTAACCCTCCCCTGCTCAGTTGTAAATGGGTCTGGATAAGGGCGTCTGCCGAAAGCCATCAATGTAAGAGTTCAGGGTGCTGTCTGGAGGAGTTTGCAGGTTCTCCAACGTTCCTCCCACATCCATTTAAAGCATTTGGCAGACGCCTTTATTCAGAGAGACTTACATTTAGTCATTTTATACAAACTGAGCAGTTAAGGGTTAAGGGTCTTGTTTAAGCGCTGAGTGGCAGCTTGGGGTTCGGTGAGATTTTTCTTCCAATCCAAAGTATATAACTATAAAACTGAACTAATTAAAAAAAAATGATTTGAAATACTTTTAAAACTTGGTGTGAACAAGAAATGTTTTTCCATGTACAATAAAAATAATGCATCAGTTATAGTGAGAATTTTGTTTTGTTTTTTGTAGTTTTTTTAAGTCGACTAAAGCACATGGCTCACCATCCACCTCTTGAACCAACTGGCTTTGATGTCCAACAGAGCCAGGAAGTGGACCGGCTCTAGAACTTTGTCCGAGCCATGAGCAGACATGTCGTGTAGAGACAGAAGAGCGAGTGTGCTCTCGATTATTTCCTCCATGTACCTGCAGGACAGGAAGAAGAAGGAAAATATAGATATTATTATAGAAATCTGCTGTATCACAACAGAAAAGTGTACGTGTGTGTGAAAAGCTACAGCTCACTTCTCGGGATGCCGGATCCAGAATGTGGTCACTTCTTTCTGAAAGTCGTTCATTAGGCGTGTCTGGGTAAACAACGGAGGAGGTGTTAAACAAATGCTGCCATCCAAAAATTTACACCCAAATGTACGACGCCGTTTTAGTGTCGCGTTAAAAACAATAATACAAAATTAATTATTACGAGATGAAAAAATGCTATTCACTCTAAATAAAGGAAGTTTCCGCTGTAGCGTCCGTTTAGTGACTTTAACTTCGTCCTGATGCGCCACAAGACAAAGCAAAATGTTTCTCGCAATTCTGTAATGTTTCTCAAAATATTACCACTTTAAACTCATATTGCTACAACTTAATTTCGACTTTATTCTAGTAATTTCGTCTTTATTCTTGTTATTTTGACTTTGTTCTTAAAATGTTTGACTTTATTCTTGCAATTTCGACTTTATTTAAAAAAATATTTCGACTTTGTTCTTGTACTGCTACGACTTAATTCTCATGATTTTAACATTATTCTCAAAATATTTTGACTTTTTTCTGAAAATGTTTGACTTTATTCTTCTAATTTCGACTTTATTCTCAAAATATTTCGATTTTATTCTTGTAATTTCGACTTTATTCTCAAAATGTTTGACTTTATTCTCGTAATTTTGACTTTATTCTCAAAATATTTCGATTTTATTCTTGTAATTTCGACTTTATTCTCAAAATGTTTGACTTTATTTTAGTAATTTCGACTTTATTCTCAAAATGTTTGACTTTATTCTCCTAATTTCGACTTTATTCTCAAAATGTTTGACTTTATTCTCCTAATTTCGACTTTATTCTCAAAATGTTTGACTTTATTCTCCTAATTTCGACTTTATTCTCAAAATGTTTGACTTTATTCTCCTAATTTCGACTTTATTCTCAAAATGTTTGACTTTATTTTAGTAATTTCGACATTATACTCGCATATTTCGACTTTATTCTGAAAATATTTTAACTTGATTATTGTACTGCTACGACTTTATTCTAGTATTTTCGACTTTATTGGTTTTTTTTTTTTTCCATACGTTTTTTAACACGGCACTAAAACTGTGCTATGAACGGGACGGACGAAGTCACGCACTTGTTTGAGGAGCCGCGTGATGTCGGATCGGTTCGCATCCACGTGTGCGGACTCAGAGGGGAAACTCAGCTTGTGATACAGGAAGTCGCTCTCCAGACTTTTCACTGTGAAACAGAACAGCATGCGCATATGCATGGATGTTTTTTAAACTAAATAAATAAACAAATAACACGTTTATTACCCAAGCTGTTGTAGATTTCCCTCGTCACATTCAGAGGGGAGGTGGAAAATGTCTTTGCAAAGAAGCGCAACACTTTGTCCTTTAGGAAAAAAACAACAAATAAAATACAGCACTGTAATTTGAAATGAATGCAAAAACAAATCCTGTTAGAAATAGTAGACAAAAAGTGTTTGGGTCTCAAAGAAAGAAAAAAACATGATTTCAGACAAACCTGATGAGGCTGTGAAATGTGCTGACATTAGCACTTAATTTACAATCATGGAAACTGTGAAATTTTTTAAGAAAAAAACTACAAAAAAAAAGTCTATTGCATGACATGTTTATGAGATTAGGGGGTGATATACAGGGTGGCGTAGGGAAACGGGAGTGGAATGGGATCGTGTCCCGTCTGC
This sequence comes from Silurus aristotelis, assembly GCF_946808225.1. NCBI lineage: Eukaryota > Metazoa > Chordata > Actinopteri > Siluriformes > Siluridae > Silurus > Silurus aristotelis. The sequence continues at coordinate 20,239,150 of NC_139588.1, read as the reverse complement.
TCGTGTGATTACAACATGTGTGTGTCATTTCGGGGAAACTGAAGTTGTGTGTTGAGGACAGGGCTCCCTATGACTCCCTATGACCTTCTATGAATCCCTATGACTTCCTAAGATTTCTATGGCTCCCTATGACTCCCTATGACTCCCTATGGCTCCCTATGGCTCCCTATGGCCTTCTATGACTCCCCATGACTTCCTAAGATTTCTATGGCACTCTATGTCTCCCTATGACTACCTATGACTACCTATGGCTCCCTATGACTCCCTATGGCTCCCAATCCCTATGGTTCCTGTGACGTTTTTTTTGCCCGTGTTGCATTCGTTCAGCAAGGTCTGAAAAATGGTTAGGTGGGAAAACAACACCTGAGGACCATCGACTCTTCCCCTGACCATGAAATGGCACTCTTGTGTATACAGTAAAGTGAACCACAAAGGTCATGAACAAGAGCTGGTCAAAGTAGGCCATGA
>NC_139588.1:20123682-20233682 GCF_946808225.1 Silurus aristotelis | reverse complement strand
GACAAAAAGAAAGAAAGAAAGAAAGAAAGAAAGAAAGAAAGAAAGAAAGAAAGAAAGAAAGAAAGAAAGAAAGAAAGAAAGAAAGAAAGAAAAATTACAATAAGAAAGAAAGAAAGAAAGAAAGAAAGAAAGAAAGAAAGAAAGAAAGAAAGAAAGAAAGAAAGAAAAAAAGAAAGAAAGAAAGAAAGAAAGAAAGAAAGAAAGAAAGAAAGAAAGAAAGAAATAACCCAAAAAGAATGAAAATCAGACAAAAAGAAAGAAAGAAAGAAAGAAAGAAAGAAAGAAAGAAAGAAAGAAAGAAAGAAAGAAAGAAAGAAAGAAAGAAAGCACGTATGCTTATGCGCGTGACATATGGAGATCTTTGAGATGCTTTGCTCATGTGCGTCCGGTAGAAAATGAACGAATCCCTCTTTGAGTCGCATTAAAGATTTGTTTGTAAACGACTCGACGATGGTATGAAGGCTACAGTTCGATAAAGAAGAGAAAATGTTTTATATTTTCCCTCCACGCACGATTGAATGATGCGATCTGTATCACCTGGTTTAAAGAGGAGTCGCTGTCAGAGCAGTTGTCCGTGTAATGGCTGCTCGAGGGCTCGCGTGGATTGGTGACGCACGTCTCCTCGTTCTTCAGCTGATCCTCCTCGAATTTGTTAAGCAGCGACTCCACGATCGCCGTCATGGCCTGCTTTAAGGTCTGCATCATCTGCTTATATCTATCACACATCATCGTCACCACGTCACCCGTTTATAATGATCAAACACCCAAAGTAGATGTACAAGAGCAACGTACTGTGCAGATTCTCTGGTTCTTCTAGTCACGGCATGGACCAGCGTGTCCTGGCCGGACCCGGACCCGGACCCGGCGCCGTGCCCTTCGCCCTTGGAACAGCTCTCCGTTTCCTCCTCGATAACGGCCCCCAGGCTGCTCTCCACGTACTGACGCAGATACTTCACAAACTCATAACTGCAACATATCCAAAAGAAGCATCGTTCGGATTTGTGATTAGGTTTTTTAAGAGGGTCACAGAAAGACTACAAAGAAAAATTCACCGTACTTGTGGAAGTTCTTGTCGGTCTCCTCCAGGTGAAGCAGGATCTCCTCGACGCTTTCCACCGAAGGCGCGTTGGCGATTCGCTCTCGCACGCTTTTCAAAAGCTGTCTGAGCAGGGACTGGAGCTCGGCCTCGTCCTCCGAGGAGAAAAACTGCGACATGGCTTCAGCAGGAGGTGCGATTCACTCCTCTTCAAGAGCTTCGTGTGAAAATATCTGTATTTATTCTGCAGAAATGGGAAATTTGCTGCGTATGATGTGCAGGGAAACAATATCGAGGGTCTTTTACACATAAGAGCTGAAGTATTTATTTTATTTTTCAGATAAACACAGCTACATGAAAAAAAAACACTCACAAAAATACTCATTGTAACTACAATTTTTTAAGACTGAAAACTTTTCTCATCACTGCCTCATCACTGACTCGTCACTGATTCATCACTGTCTCGTCACTGCCTCGTCACTGCCTCATCCCTGCTTCATCACTGGCTCATTACTGCCTCATCCCTGCTTCATCACTGCCTCATCACTGCCTCGTCACTGTCTCATCACTGCCATATTACTGACTCGTCACTGCTTCATCACTGCCTTATCACTGCATCATCACTGACTCGTCACTGCTTCATCACTGTGTCATCACTGCTTCATCACTGTCTCATCACTGCCTTGTCACTACATCATTACTGTCTCATCACTGCCTCGTCACTATCTTATTACTGCCTCATCACTGACTCGTCACTGCTTCATCACTGCCTTTGCTGACCGCACGTCTCTGAGGAATAGTGAGGTGTCCTTCCCGAACGATTCGTTCATTTTCAACGAGTCTTTAATGTGACTCAGAAGAACGAGTCATCTCAAAAAGTGATTCGTTCATTTTCTACTGGACATCGCAAAAATCTCCGTAGGTTCGAGTAGTTCATCTCTCGACTCTTCTAGTCCGAGTCATTCGTTCTTTTATCATGTGACTCCTAAAAGCGCTATGCAGTGCATTACACAGGAAACAGAATTGAGTAGTTTGTTTCATGAGTCCTCTGGTCCGAGTCGTTCGGTCTTTTATTACGTGACTCCCATAGACACGACACAAAGCAATAGATCGGGTTGTTTTTTTTTGTCTAAATCTTGACATTATTGTTATAATAATTATGAAAGTCACGAGACAAATGAACTAACCAGAAGATGTGAAAGGTGACGGTCATTCTGTTCATCATAATTGGTCCTTAGCTACATTGTCATATTTTCATTATTAGAACTATAGTCAATGTTAGTGCATGTAGACGTGTTGGGGGATCTGCTTATTAAAAATTTAAGAAAAAGATCCGTTCATTTTGAACAACCAAGTCACAAAAATGATGACAACATGGTGTTACAATCGGAACTACTTTGTTGCTATACAATAAGAATGCGCACTTTCTGACCAATAAGATTCGAGATACGCCTTAGAAACGCTACACACGCATTAATACACACATGTGATTTGCCAAGTAGCCGGAACTACTTCTAGACCCAGTGCAATACCTGATTATTCAGCAGTGTATCTTTTTTTCCCTTAAATAAAAGGATTGCATATTAAATTATACAAACAGATACATGAAAAAATTAAATGAATAATAATATTTTAGCTGCATTTTTAGCTAAATCAGCCAGCTAGCTAAACCCAAATCACACTTAAATGCTTATATAACTTGCCAGCTTTCTTAAACATAGCGGTTCATGCATAAGCACAGCGTTTACCTGTTTCATAAAAATAAAAATAAAATTTCATTTTATTCCAGAATATTCCGTTAGTGACCAGTGGAAAAACGCATTCCTGGCTCAAACAAGAACACACCGAGTCTGTACTAGGATTCTCGGCTCAATCCCAAATACGCATCTAGTGCACTATGTAGAGCGCATAAATCCCTGTACTTCACCCCAATGTAGGCCACTCGTCTAAAAAATAGAAATGGATTTAGAACACAGCACCCCAAAGCCTGGTTTTCTTTATATAAGTCGTTTCTATGGAGACAGCAAGCTAGACAGGAAGAATGAATGAATCCAGGAAGCAGATTTCATTGACGGAAAACCAGGTTGAAAAGTGATTATCTTATGATAAAAGCAATATAGATTTAGGTGTCTGTGTTTGAAATAAGTGACTAAAACAAAGCGATGAGGATCATCTCAGAATATGAGGACTGGCCCTTTAAGGCGGTCACGTGTTTTTTGTTTTGTTTTGTTTTTTTGAGTGAAGATTTTACTTCCGGGTTTGAGTTTTTGGATCATTTTGAAGGCATCAGAAAGAGAAAAATAAATAAGAATACGTTCAGATTTGCTGCATTTGGCAAAGAATAATCATGGCTGCGGTGGATAGTTTCCCGTTATTGTATAGAGAAATATCCCGATCTTGCAGCTGCTATGTAGAAACGCTTGCTTTAGTGGGTGCACTTTATACAGCAAGCAAAGCTGTAAGACTGATGATGGACTGCTATAGTCTAGTAAGGCTTCACTTCATCCCTCGTCTGGCTGACTCCACAGATCTTGTGCATAGATATGGAAAATGGGCCATCATTAATGGTGAGTCGGTTTCAATGGTTAAGGTGGTTAGACTTCTGATCAGAAGGTCATGAGTTGAAATCCCATCACCACTAAGCTTCCACTGCTGGGCCCTTGAGCAAGGCCCCTAACCCTCAACAGCTCCGATTCATGAATATGAGAATATTGTAAGTCGGTCTGGATAAAGGCGTCTGTCAAATGTCATTAATGACATTAATGACATATATATATATATATATATATATATATATATATATATATATATATATATATATATATATTTAGATATATAGTGGCCGGTGAGTGTTTATATATACTTTACTAGGTACACCTTACTAGTACTGGGTTGGACCCCCTTTTGCCTTCAGAACTGCCTTAATCCTTCGTGGCATAGATTCAACAAGGTACTGGAAACATTCCTCAGAGATTTTGGTCCATATTGACATGATAGCATCACGCAGTTGCTGCAGATTTGTCGGCTGCACATCCATGATGCGTATCTCCCGTTCCACCACATCCCAAAGGTGCTCTATTGGATTTAGATCTGTTGACTGTGGAGGCCATTTGAGTACAGTGAACTCATTGTCATGTTCAAGAAACCAGTCTGAGATGATTCACGCTTTATGACATGGCAAGTTATCCTGCTGGAAGTAGCCAACAGAAGATGGGTACACCGTGGTCATAAAGTGATGGACATGGTCAGCAACAATACTCAGGTAGGCTGTGGCATTGACACGATGCTTAATTGGTACTAATGGGCCCAAAGTGTGCCAAGAAAATATCCCCCACACCATTACACCACCACCACCAGCCTGAACCGTTGATACAAGGCAGGATGGATCCATGCTTTCATGTTGTTGATGCCAAATTCAGACCCTACCATCCGAATGTTGCAGCAGAAATCGAGACTCATCAGACCAGGCAACGTTTTTCCAATCTTCCATTGTCCAATTTTGGTGAGCCTGTGCGAATTGTAGCCTCAGTTTCCTGTTCCTAGCTGTCAGGAGTGGCACCCGGTGTGGTCTGCTGCTGCTGTAGCCCATCTGCCTCAAGGTCCGACGTGCTGTGCGTTCAGAGATACTCTTCTGCATGCCTCGGTTGTAAGGAGTGGTTATTTGAGTTACTGTTGCCTTTTTGTCAGCTCGAACCAGTCTGGCCATTCTCCTCTGACCTCTGGCATCAACAAGGCATTTGCGCCCTCACAGAACTGCCGCTCACTGGATATTTGCTCTTTTTCGGACCATTCTCTGTAAACCCTTTCTGAAATACTCAGACCAGCCCATCTGGCACAAACAACCATGCCACGTTTAAAGTCACCTTTCTTCCCCATTCTGACGCTCGGTTTGAACTGCAGCAGATCGTCTAGACCATGTCTACATGCCTAAATGCATTGAGTTGCTGCCATGTGATTGGCTGATTAGAAATTTGCGTTAACGAGCAGTTGGACAGGTGTACCTAATAAAGTGGCGAATGTGTATATATATGTGTCATTAATGACATTTGACAGACGCCTTTATCCAGACCGACTTACAATATTCTCATATTCATGAATTTGAGCATACTTTTGTCCATAGTATATATAAATATATATATAGCCCGATACTTTTGTCTATAGTACATATATACAGTCTTATTCCAAAATGGATTAAATACATTATCTTTCTTAAAATTCTGCAAACAATACCCCATAATGACAACGTCAAGTAAGTTTGTTTGAAATCTACAAATTTATTTCAAATAAAAAACAAACGAAAAAATCACATTTACATACTGTAAGTATTCACAGTCTTTGCTCAATACTTTGTTGAAGCACCTTTGGCACCAATTACAGCTTCAAGTAAAAAAAAAAAAATCTATTTTAAATTGCTTTAATAAAGTAGCCACACTGTACTGTGTTTTCTTTGCAAACTTTGTAATTTTCTTTGGCCTGAATCTTCTCCTCGCCCCTCTATTTTTCATTCTGCAACATCTCTTGTGTTGTATGAAAGTCCACTTCGGTCTCATAAAAAAAAAAAAAAAAATTGGTTAATTCTAACTTTTTTCTCGCAATTGCGACTTTATTTCCCCACATTTTGTTAGCCTGAAGTTTGAAGCTGTTGGTGTATGAATAAGGCTCCTTTGCTTCATCTGTCTTGTTCCGTCTCCTCCAGAGCTGATGCAGGTATCGAAGGCTCAGTTTGGTACCATGTGATTGTAGGCCATTTCATTTTCAATGTGTGAAGCTTTCTGGCACTACAGAGGGCGTGACGCTGCCTGATTGGCTAAAAAAAGTCGGAAGAGTGAGAAAAAAAACTTGATTAACTTCCATAGTGTTGACCTGTCCAGAGTGCCCCAGAATTTAGCAGGTGGTGCGTCAGTAGTAATGGTCCGTGGGGAAATGCAGTGATCCGTGTGTAGGTAAATGGACTAAACAAATTTTTGCATTTAAATTACTTGAGGAATTGTTTCAGTTCGAGTTTAAAGTTGTATAAAAATGAGAAAAAAGTAAGTCACTCTGAATAAGGGCATCTACTGTTGATGTAAATGAGACTGTAGAAAGGACTTTCCTTTACCACATGCACTTCGGTCCTCATGGTGGTTCTTATTCCAAATGAGGATGGGTTCCCCTTTTGAGTCTGGTTCCTCTCATGGTTTCTTCCTCTTTCATTTAAGGGAGTTTTTCCTTTCCACAGTCGCCCCAGGCTGCTCATCAGACATAAACACACATCATTCACTTTTATTCTTAGGTTCTATAAAGCTGCTTTGAGACATTGTCCATTGTGAAAAGCGCTATAAAAATAAACTAGAACTTATTCTCGATGATTTGAACTGATTATCTTCTTTCTTTAAACCTCCTTCATGCAGGTGCATCAGAGGCGCTAGCTAAAGCATACGCTGAGGAACTAGCCAGGCATGGCGTATGCATCATCCTCATTACCACTGACGGTCTAAACGACGCTTCCAGGATCATCTCCGACGCTCATGGAGTCGAGATTATCCGAGTGGAGGCCGATTTCCGTGACGGTGCCTTGGCCTGCAAGTCCATCAAAGATGCAATCGAGGGAAAAGACGTCGGGTTTGTCGTAAACTGCCTGAATTGTTCGCTGGAACCCCCTCGAGACTTCCACGAAATCCCCGAGAGCGAGCTATGGCACGTTCTAAACACAGGCATATCCTCGGCTTTACTGATCACTCGCCTGGCTCTGACCGGCATGGCTGAGAGGAGGAGAGGCGCAGTCGTTAATATTTCATCAGGACGCTGCTCCAGGCCCTGTGCTCGGAAAGCTGCGCTCTCTGCATCCACGGTCAGAGATCAGATCATCACGTCACACGGTGACACAAATGAACCACTGTATCATCTATAAATGTTGAGATTTATGTTCAATATTTTCCCAGGCTTTCTATGACCACTTCAGTCGTGCCCTGCATTATGAATACGGCCATCGTAGAGTGTTCGTGCAGAGCTTGCTTCCTGGCAAGGTGGCCTCCGAGGGGGATGATGCTAGTTGGTTCGTTCCTCGGGCAAATGTTTACGCCAAACACGCTCTGTCCACCCTGGGCGTCTCACATAGAACGACAGGATACTGGCCTCACACACTACAGGTACGATTCAGAGCCATGATTCGATTTTATTCACACTGATCCTACACTAAAATAGGGAATTGTGTTGCCACGTGTTTTGTCGTTGTTTCTTCCAGCTTGGACTTGTGTGCTGTGTACCAGAGTGGGTATGGCTACTGGGGGCACGAGTGACCTGTAGGATGACCTAAAATATCTCACTGCAATGTCTTTCATCATGTGTGATTTACAGCGAAAAGAAAAATACAGGAAATGACGTCGTGTGCGTAGAAATAATTCCCTCATCGTGTTCTGCGTTATTATGGTTGTGTTATTAACAACTCAAAGAGCAACCGGTATTCTATGTACATCACGTGTATATTAGTGATATAAAACAGCAATGTATTTATTGATAGAACATTTTTCATGCTTGGTTTGAAAATGCTGCTTTGATGATATTTGTTTTATAATCATGTCAGATTACATATTGTATCTTGTTTACTACATAAAAGAATAAAACATGCTGTTTCTGTCTGCTGATTTTCTGTGAGCAATTGATGTGTTATTTCATTTCTATCCATTTCTTGTTACATTTATTGTGATAGTATGTAGAAACAAGTTCAGCAATCGTAACCACCTCAATAAAAGCCTTTAGCAGTTTAAGAGTGTTAACCAAAGGTCAAGGAGGAAAGAAAACAGCAATGATCTTACAGAATCAATTGCTGGTGCATATGAATCTTGGAAGGGTTATAAGGCCGTTTCCTAACAATTTCTTTAAGAAAGTCCATTCAAGACAGCTGCCGTTCGTCTCAGGAGTGGACTTCCCAGTAAATTCATGTCAAGTTCACTGTCAAAAAGATCAATGTGGAAATAAATGTCTGGGCATAACAGGGTGATGTTACAGTGGTGCCTGTTTATTAGGTGCTGCACACAAACAGAAACGGAACAAACCTGATAAATGACGAACAAACTGATGAAAATAAAAGCTGACCCTCTGAGTTTTTACCTAGCAGGAATTGATAAAATCAAAATATAATCAAAATCTTACAACTGGGTCAATAAAACGTCATATAAACAACATGACATATTACACTGTGTCACACTTTTAGCAGCAGTAACGGGAAGTTATCGTGTTCTATATAACTTTATCAGTCTCTCGCATCACTTTAAAGGAATTTTGGCTTAGTCTGCTTTACAGTGTTGCCTTAGATCATTGAGGTTTGGAAGCATTGTTTGGGCACAGCTCTCATAATTGGGCTGTGGACTTTGGACTTTGACTGGATCATTGCAACACCTTGATTCTGCTCTTTTTCTGCCATTCTGTTTGCTGGTGTGCCTGGTATCATTGTCTGTTGCTTGGTGCAATTTAGCTAAGATTTAACTCTCAAATAGAAGGCATCATTTATGGCTCTAGAATATTTTGGTATACAGAGGAGTTCATGGATGGTTCAATGACTGCAGGTTGCCCAGGTCAACACACCTCCACCACAGTGTTTGACATTTGGTATGAGATGTTTGTATTGAAATGCTGTGTTTGGTTTTTGCCAAATGTGGCGCTGTGCATTATGGCCAAACGTCTCTACTTTGGTCTTTTCTGTCCAAAGGACACTGATCCAGAAGGTTTGTGGTTTGTTCAGCTGCAACTTTGAAACCTAAGATGTGCTGCAGTGTTCTTTTTAGAGATTTTTCCTGGCAACTCTCTCAAACATACCTTTCTTTAGCTTTTTTTTTTTTTTTTATTGTACTGTCATGAACTGCTAAGCGAGGCATGTAGAGTCTAAGATGGCAAATCTTCTGAGCATTGCACAGCCCACTCTGGGGGTGAATTTAGAAAAGATTGGCAACTGTTTTGAATTGTTTTCCATTTGGGAATAATGTTCCTCACTGTAGGATTATTGACTTTAAATTTGAAAATGGCCTTATAACCCTTTCCAGATTGATGTGCACCAACATTAAATCCTGTAAAATCATTGCTGTTGTTTATATATATATATATATATATACACAATATGGACAAAAAAATTGGGGCACCTGACTTTTCCAGCCAAACGTGGTTGTTCTTGTATATAATGGATGCAGTTTCATGAAATTTTCCCAAACCAGTTCCAGCATGACAATGCCCCTGTGCACAAAGCCAGCTTCATGAAAATATGGTTCTGACATCAACCCTATTAAAATTTTTTGGGGTTAATTGGAATGCTGACTGCACCCCAGGACTCCTCATCTCACCTTCATCAGTACCTGACTTTACTAACACATTCGTGGCCAAATGAGCACAAATCTCCACAAGCATACTCTAAAATTAGTGGATTAGTTAGTTATAGTTTTGGATTTGTGTGTGTGTGTATATGTATATATATATATATATATATATATATATATATATATATATATATATATATATATATATATATATATATATATATATATATATACAGTGAGGAAATTAAGTATTTGAACACCCTGCTATATCCACTGTGAGAGACATAATCTAAAAAAAAAATCCAGAAATCACAATGTATGATTTTTAAACTATTTATTTGTATGATACAGCTGCAAATAAGTATTTGAACACCTGTCTATCAGCTAGAATTCTGACCCTCAAAGACCTGTTAGTCTGCCTTTAAAATGTCCACCTCCACTACATTTATTATCCTAAATTAGATGCACCTGTTTGAGGTCGTTAGCTGCATAAAGACACCTGTCCACCCCATACAATCAGTAAGAATCCAACTACTAACATGGCAAAGACCAAAGAGCTGTCCAAAGATACTAGAGACAAAATTGTACACCGCCACAAGGCTGGAAAGGGCTACGGGGAAATTGCCAAGCAGCTTGGTGAAAAAAGGTCCACTGTTGGAGCAATCATTAGAAAATGGAAGACGCTAAACATGACTGTCAATCTCCCTCGGACTGGGGCTCCATGCAAGATCTCACCTCGTGGGGGTCTCAATGATCTTAAGGAAGGTGAGAAATCAGCCCAGAACTACACGGGAGGAGCTGGTCAATGACCTGAAAAGAGCTGGGACCACCGTTTTCAAGGTTACTGTTGGTAATACACTAAGACGTCATGGTTTGAAATCATGCATGGCACGGAAGGTTCCCCTGCTTAAACCAGCACATGTCCAGGAACGTCTTAAGTTTGCCAATGACCATTTGGATGATCCAGAGGAGTCATAAGAAAGTCATGTGGTCAGATGAGACCAAAATAGAACTTTTGGGTCATAATTTCACTAAACGTGTTTGGAGGAAGAAAAAGGATGAGTACCATCCCAAGAACACCATCCCTACTGTAAAGCATGGGGGTGGTAGCATCATGCTTTGGGGGTGTTTTTCTGCACATGGGACAGGGCGACTGCACTGTATTAAGGAGAGGATGACCGGGGCCATGTCGAGGCTGGGTCTTCCAACATGACAATGACCCGAGGCACACAGCCAGGATAACCAAGGAGTGGCTCTGTAAGAAGCATATCAAGGTTCTGCCATGGCCTAGCCAGTCTCCAGACCTAAACCCAAAAGAGAATCTTTGGAGGGAGCTCAAACTCCGTGTTTCTCAGCGACAGGCCAGAAACCTGACTGATCTAGAGAAGATCTGTGTGGAGGAGTGGGCCAAAATCCCTCCTGCAGTGTGTGCAAACCTGGTGAAAAACTACAGGAAACGTTTGACCTCTGTAATTGCAAACAAAGGCTCCTGTACCAAATATTAACATTGACTTTTTCAGGTGTTCAAATACTTATTTGCAGCTGTATCATACAAATGAAATTCTCATTTGTGATCCGCATATTTGATTTGGCACATGTTTTACGCTGGATGCCCTTCCTAACGCAACCCTCCCCATTTACCCGGGCTTGGGACCGGCACTAAGAGTACACTGGCTTGTGCCCCCCTAATGGCTGGGTTAGCTGTATCATACAAATAAATAGTAAAAAAAAATCATATATTGTGATTTCTGATTTTTTTTTTTAGATTATGTCTCTCACAGTGGACATGCACCTACGATGACAATTTCAGACCCTCCATGATTTCTAAGTGGGAGAACTTGCAAAATAGCAGGGTGTTCAAATACTTATTTTCCTCACTGTATGTATATATATATATATATATATATATATATATATATATATATATATATATATATATATATATATATATATATATATATATATATATATGAAGGACACTTTACAATAAAATCTGCATAAAAAGAATTTCCTAAATGCATTTACACTTTCCATCTGAAAGCTATCTCTGGCATTACCCGAGCGTGGTATATTGCTTTGAGTTCAGCTAGATCCGCCTCGGTGGGAAAAAAAACACTAACAGCCATTGCTTGGGTTTCTGCCTTGGTCTAGCCTTCAAGACACCTTCTTCGTTCATCCCTTTCTCTCTCGGTAAGTGGGGCAAAATTAAATTCACATTTTAGCATAACATTAATAAATTAGCACAAAACAATAGCAGTACAAACTGATGTGGCAGAGATGTTATAGGTTTTGATATTGGATATGTTTATCTTTATGCTTATAAATGGTTTGTTGGATTGATTATTTTTGGCTTTTTTAAAATAGTGACATACATTACATGATATTTGCAGCATTTAACAAACACTTGTAGTGTCTAGGTGTTGTTTTACGCTAGTAGGAATGAGGAAATTTTGTAAGCTAAAACCCTGTTACAAACTTGTACAAGAGGTGCATAGAAGGTTATAGAACCATTTTATTCATAAATGCTACTACTACTACTGCTAATAATAATAATAATAATAATAATAATAATAATAATAATAATAATAATAATAATAATAAAAATGATGCATGCAAGTTTTTCTTTAACTTACTGTCTTTTTATCGCATCCATATTGCTACTTATGTATTTGTCTGGTTTTACTATGTGCCAAAACTGTCACTATAAAGTATATTTAAAAATTTCTGATTTGAAAATATTTAAAAGAAATATGTGAATGTTGCTTATGATAGTCTGGTTGAAAATTAATAAATAAGATAGCAGCAGTTTCTCATTTTCTCTAAAAACAAACTGTAATTATTTGCTTAATGAAGTACATTTCAATAGTATTCCATTGAGATCCTGATCGGTTTTGGGTATTTAAACAAGGTCAAAGCCTTGGTTCCCACCAGACTCAAAAAGCTATCATCAAAGACCTTGCTCAGTTCTTATCCATAAGCACAACATCTCATTTGCTTCGATAGTGGCATGTCCCATGATTCCATGTGTTTATAGTAACGCAGTAGTACTATGGATTAATTTCATCTTCTTTTATATAGTGTAGTTAAAAGAAAAATGCAAATGACATCTTTAATCTGTAGCTAGCTATTTAAATAACTAATAAATAAATAGCTATTTGTTTGTCTGTAGCATGTAGCATCTATCTATCTATCTATCTATCTATCTGTCTGTCTGTCTGTCTGTCTGTCTGTCTGTCTGTCTGTCTGTCTGTCTGTCTGTCTGTCTGAACGGATTTAGCAAAGGCTGTGAATATTAACGCGCATGATTTATTTATTTATGGAGTTTTGTTTGTAGAATTTTTAGTCTGTCTGTCTGTCTGTCTGTCTGTCTGTCTGTCTGTCTGTCTGTCTGTCTGTCTGTGCTAGTTTGCTAGCTATTAATCAAGCTAGGTATCTATCTGTTTGTGTAGATCAGCTTCCAGTAGTATACCTAATAAGCTAAACATCACCCTGTTATACCTATTTATTTATTTTCATGTTGATATTTTAGATTCTTTAGATTTTTATTTTTCTTCTTCAGGTGACCCATATAACTGAAGATGGGTGACTGGGACCTCCTCGGCCGGCTCCTGGACAAGGTGCAGAAACACTCGACTATGGTTGGGAAGATCTGGCTGACTGTACTGTTTGTCTTCAGGATACTCGTGCTTGGAGTCGGTGCTGAGAGAGTGTGGGGTGACGAGCAGTCCGATTTCATCTGCAACACCCAGCAACCCGGCTGCGAAAACGTCTGCTACGACCACGCGTTCCCAATTTCCCACGTCCGTTTCTGGGTGCTGCAGATCATCTCGGTCTCAGCTCCTACGCTGGTTTACCTAGGTCATGTTTTGCACATCATAAATGAGGAGAAAGTCATGAGAGAAGCTATGAAGAAGGCCCAAAATGATCAAGCTAACATTTTCACAAGGAAAGGCCTCAAACTTCCCAAATACAGCAACGATAAAGGGAAAGTCAGCATCCATGGTCGCCTGCTGAGAAGCTACATTTTAAATTTGCTCTGCAAGATTTTGCTGGAAGTGGGATTTATTTTAGGACAGTATTACCTTTACGGCTTTGAGCTCAAGCCTCAGTATGTATGCAGTCGCTTCCCGTGTCCGCACAAAGTCGACTGTTTTCTGTCCAGACCCACAGAGAAAAACATCTTCATTTGGTTTATGCTCGTGATGTCTTGCGTGTCATTGCTGCTGAACCTTATTGAGGTCTTCTACCTGTTTATCAAGAAGATCCACGAGTGCCTGAATCGCAAACGCGACTACAACGTAACCGCCGTAACCCCGGTTTTGACCAAAAAAACTTTTGAAAACAAGGACCACATGATACAGAACTGGATGAAGCGTGAGCTACATCTTCAAAAAAAGGAAGCTGCCAATGAAGTGGGCAAGCGAGCGATTTTGGAAGACCACAACACCAATGACGTGGAAGAAGTTCATATCTGAGCTTCGTAAACAGAACCTTTCTCAAGGCCGGTTGAGGCAAATATCAGTGAGACTGAACAGCTGTTGTTTTCTTTTTTGTTTTTTTTGTTAGATTATACACTTTTTGGCCAAAAGTATGTACAGTATACATCTGGATTGATTGCTGATTTTTGAACGTTTTGTTTCATAATCACGTTGCTCCTTTACTGCTATAACAGCCTTCACACCTCTGGGAAGAGCTTTCCACTAGGTTTATGGAGTCAGTCAGAGAATTAGGTTGAACACAGATGTTCAACACCATCACTGTTTGAATTCATTCCAAAGGTGTTCAGTGTGTTTAAGGTCAGGGTATCTTCTATACAAGCCACTTCCATAATAATCTAGAAAAACCATGTCACTATGGAATTTGCTTTGTGCACTGGTGCATTGTCATGCTGGAACAGGTTTCGGCCTGCTAGTTCCAGTGAAGGTTGTAATACTGCAGAATGCAAAGACATTCGATAGATGAATGATTTTCCTACTAAAGAAGCTCCACTGATGCACCAGTAGGTCATAGAGGCAATGCTCTCCAATGTCCAGAATGGCTGTGAGTTTCCTGAGTGTCCTCTTTTCAATCATCTTTTAGATGGTCAAGCGCTTGCATAGTTTTGGTTATAGAGTTTCTTTAATTATTATTTCAAAGCACTGCTGAATTCTCAGATTTCTTTTTTTTGTCCTTCAAAATAATACAAATAATTCGATGACACATTGATGTCCCATTTAATGTATTAATGCATTTGTTCTTATATATTATGGTTTCTAAAGTAGTATGGTTTGAAGGCTGCATGATCTTCTTTGTTTTCTTCTTCTTTCAGCTGCTTCCGTTAAGTCTGTTTCCATTTTACCCTGTCCTCTACACCTGCCTCTTTCAAACCAACCAACTGCACGTCTTCCTTCACCACATCCATAAACCTCCTGCTTGTGATTGCTTTTTTCCTTGTGCTTGGTGGCTCCATCCTCAGAATTCTTCTACTGATATACCCCATGCCCCTCATCAGCACATGACCAAACCATCTCAATCTAGTCTTTCTCACCTTCCTACATGCGCGGTCCCTCTAATACACACGTTTCTAATCCTGTCCATCGTCGTCAATCCCAATGAAAATCGCAGCACCTTCAACTCCCAACATCGCAGGACCCTTCTATCACAAATCACTCCTGCCACTCTTCTCTTCACTTCTCCACAATTTCTTTCACAACACACCCTCCAGTACTTTACACAGTCGACACCAATGATTTAAAATTAACCTGCTATATAATCTATGCTTAATAATAAATGGACCTTAAAAAAAAACTATAATTTGTTCTTATTAAAATAAGACATTTACCAGACATTTATGGAATGAGTCTCCAGTGTCAGCATCTTCAGTGTTCTTACTTCATTATCTTCAGGATAGAGAGAGAGAGAGAGAGAGAGAGAGAGAGAGAGAGAGAGAGAGAGAGAGAGAGAGAGAGAAAAGTGAGGTTGGTTTAAAAACCATTGTTAATATGGTGTAGTCGCTATAACATAATGGATAACGGAACTAACTCGCCTCATGGATGTTTCACAACATGAAAAGTAACTCGAGAGGTTGTAGCTCAGTGGTTAAGCTATCTGGCCTTTGGATCAGAAGCTTACAAGTTCAAATCTCAACACCACTGAACTGCCACTGCTGGGCCCTTGAGCAAGGCCCCTAACCCTCCAGTTGCTCTGGATAAGGGCATCTGCCAAATGTCATAAGTGTATAAAAAGTATAAAGTTGTATCAGTAAAAATTAAATCCTCTTGACGGTAAGAGTAACTGTGTCTGACATCAGGCTGCATCACCCAATCAAATGACTTATTATTTTCTATAAGCACATACCCTTAGGCAGTTTCCTTTATACTTTAATTACAAAATGTCATTTTTTGTAATGTTTTTGGAAATCAGATGTGACTTGATATAAGATATCATTCTGAAATCTGTAAAACTTGCAATAAAAGGCTAAAAGCAGATTTATTTTTTCTATTTTCCTTTTAAATTTCCACCCAAAATGTATGACGTTGAGAGGGAGTGGAGAACAGGTCAGTGTAAAGAGCATGGTCCATGATCTGTCAATCATTAATACTCTAACCATGAGTGGGGCTGATCTGAAGTCTACGTGACTGACTTAAAAAATATCTATCTATATATTACACAACAATTACTAACCACTGCAAGAAAAAAACTCAAGGATCAACCACAGTGAGCGATTATTTGCTCACGAATTGTTATCCCTTAGTATCATCTGAGAAGGTGAGTGAGAAACATGATATATATTATATTATACACCTGCTGCTGAAACTGTTGCACTATTACCAGAATAGAAATCTATTATTAGAGATTCTAAACAATGATTTAATTCAATAATACATTTTTCATGTTTTGATTTTGTGCTTATCTGAAATAGTCCATTTATTCTGCTTGAGTTTGCTGCAGTGTATTTTATCTATCTAAAAAGATTCCAATTTATTGACGTTAATAATTAATAATTTTGTCTTAAAGCAAGGGAAAAAACTATTCTCAGCTTTATGTCTATTAAATAAACGGAATAATTTTGTAATTCTTTTTAACAGTTCTTGAATAAAAATTTAAATATCACCCAATTCAAGTTAGATTTTTTTCAATATGTTTATTAAGTAACAATTTCCATAAAGATCATATCAAATAAAAACAAAAGTTTTATTAGGGAATAATAAAAACCAATTACATTCCGATATATTGATGTTTTGAATTTGGATAAAAATTTCAGCCTGATGATTTTATTGTAATTTTAATATCACTTGAATATCACAGCAATGATAAAGAAATGATGTCATGTTATCACTCAGACATTGAATGTTAAAATTTAAATGTTTATTACTACTTATGGTAATGGCTGTATATCATGTTTTATAAATGCTGTTAATGATGCAGCATGTGAACAATTTTAGATACATTATAAACATAGTCTTTTCCTTTTACTGTATATGGCCATCATAGACAGACAGACAGACAGACAGACAGACAGACAGACAGACAGACAGACAGACAGACAGGAAGGCAGGCAGGCAGGCAGACAGACAGACAGACAGACAGACAGACAGACAGACAGACAGACAGACAGACAGACAGACAGACAGACAGATAGATAGATAGATAGATAGATAGATAGATAGATAGATAGATAGATAGATAGATAGATAACAGCAACAAAAGGCAGTTAACCTCTACCAGAAGTGCAAATAGTTCAAATATGCATATATTAAAGTGCATAAATTTAAATATATAAACAACAAAAAAATATAAAGGCTCTGGCCAGTGTAAAAATGCACAAAAGCTGATGAGAAAGTACAAAAAGGCTATTTTTTGGGAAATGTTTTTTCTGAAACAGGTTATTAATTGTGGGCAGGTGTGTAAAGAGATTCTTATTTTTTCCATTTCCTGCTCTGTAGGCAATTCTGATCAGCAAAGGAAATGGGAGATTGGGGATTTCTCTCCGTGTTACTGGACAAGGTGCAGTCGCATTCGACAGTCATCGGAAAGATCTGGATGAGTGTCCTGTTTATATTCAGGATCCTTGTTCTGGGAGCAGGAGCTGAGAGCGTATGGGGAGATGAACAGTCCAATCTTGTGTGTAATACGTTACAACCTGGTTGTGAGAACGTCTGCTATGACTGGAAGTTCCCCATCTCTCACATTCGCTTCTGGGTCATGCAGATCATCTTCGTGTCCACGCCAACGTTACTGTACCTGGGCCACGCCATCCACGTGATCCACCGCGAAAACAAACTGCGAGAGAAAATCAAACAGCAGCACAGCAAGGGAATGCTAAAATCACCCAAATATACAGATGAGCAAGGTCATGTGAAGATCAAGGGCAACTTGCTGGGAAGTTACTTCACCCAGCTGTTCTTCAAGATCATCTTCGAGCTCACGTTCATCGTCGGACAATACTACCTGTACGGCTTCATCATGATCCCCCAGTTCGCCTGCTCGAAATATCCGTGTCCTCACACGGTCGAGTGCTTTATGTCGCGTCCGACTGAGAAGACCATCTTCATCATCTTCATGTTGGTGATGTCGTGCGTGTCCCTGCTGCTCACTGTGATCGAGGTCTTTTACCTGCTGTGCAGTCGAGTGGGATGTCGCTCGGGGAAGAGGCGGACGAGGAACCACACTTCGGCTGAAAATCCTGCCAGCTTGTCTCCATCCTGGCAGCCTAAACTGGGAGCTGAAGATCCTCTAAAGCAAAACAAGATGAACATGGAGTTTGAGAGTCACACTAGGAGCAGGAGTGGGGTCAAAGAGGACAAACAGCTGTTAGAGGACCATTCGATTTAGTAGATCGTTTCAAACCTTTATATACATTTTCTGTTGTTGTTTTTTAGGGTCATTTCAACAATACACTGTTCTGCATAAATCATTCTGTTATTTTGTTTTTATTTTGTTTTTATTTTTTAATATAATATATATAATAAATTTGTATTGTTTAAATAATGTTTTCTTTTCCTACAAGCTACAAATATCGTTTTTGGTCCTTGATAAAACAAATACCTTCTTGTTGTTCAATATTTAAGTTTTATTCAATATGAATGCTAAATTTTTTTTCTATTTTATCTACAATAAAATATTTTCATTGAAACATTTTGTTCATCTCATTAAATACTGTGCCTTTATGCACTTACAGCAACACCTGCACATAAAAACATCAGATAAGTAGTATACCTTATAACCTATGGAACTTCATATATTTAGTATTATACAAAATTCACAAGTTAAATATGCATAAAAAGATGAATATAAACATGCTGTCATATTCTGTAGTGAATAAGTTTGCCAAATACATATTGTGAATAGTATTATGAGTTAAAAAAATCGTATTAATGGAATTAAAGGTAAAATGAAAACTCCACTTCCAATGTCTTGCCGAATTTAATCTCTATAATTCACATGATCTGTGGTGATAACATGTGACCCAATTGCCTCTTTACGAGAGTAAAGCTATTTTTTACTTCCTAAAAATGTAGTGTGAGTAGAGAAAAAAGTGGAAATACTACTCAAATGATGAGAAAAAAAGGCTGACCTTTTAAAAGTACTCAAAGTATTATGCTGTGAATGTCATTTAATATTATACACTGCAGATTAAAAATGTAGATCACATCAGTGTCATTCACTTTTACTGGTGTTTCTCAGAACCCTAAACATCTATCTATCTATCTATCTATCTATCTATCTATCTATCTATCTATCTATCTATCTATCTATCTATCTATCTATCTATCTATCCATCCATCCATCCATCCATCCATCCATCCATCCATCCATCCATCCATCTAGATAAAAAAAACCTAGCTAGCTAGCTAGCTAGCTAGTTTTTTTTATCCAGCTAGCTATGCTTCTGTTTGTGTGATATACAGCCACTATTGTTACTTCAGTACTATGACTATTGTTACTTCAGTACTATGACTACCCAGTCATTTAATTTCACATTGATCTCTCTCTCTCTCTCTCTCTCTCTCTCTCTCTCTCTCTCTCTCTCTCTCTATAGTTCCTCAAGTTACTTGAGAGATACCCCTATTTAATTCAGTCACCTGTCTCCAACCAGTCAGGAAAAGTGGCCATATCTCTTGCCCTAGCCTTGTGCTTTGACCCTGACAGCATAGTCGTGTGGGTTTAAAGGAAAACGCTGTATTTGTTTGAATTCTGAACTTTACACCAGACAGCATCAGCTAAACTGCTATGGCTGCTTGCAATCATTTGAAAACCACAACAAATCTTCTACAGAAAACCTTTGATTGTAATGGATCGTTTTATTGTCTGTTATTGCTGTTGTTGCTTGTAGGATTTATTTGCAGTGAACTGCAGTATCATGTGACTATGTGTGATAACATAAAATGAAAAAACAATCAACACATTTTAGCCACGTTTTCTGCTGATTAGCGCAGGTAGAAAAAGATCATCGGCAATGTCTAAGTGATACTTAAGCCAAAACTAGCAAGCTACTTATGGGGAAGTGGTAGTTCGGTGATTAGGATGTTTGGGTCTTTGAGAAAACCCTGAACCCTCAAATGCTTAGTTATGTATAAAATGACATTGATGTAATGGATGAGGGCATCTAGCAAATGCCAAAATGTAGAAGTAAAGGTAAACCATCACCTGAGAATATGATAAAAGGCTAACATTAGTAACTCTTTGGTAATGCTTGGAATTCTGAGGAAGAACACTTACTTGTGGGTGAGTGTGCAGGGAGGTGGGAGCTCAGTTGATAAGGCATTGGACTTTGGATTGGAAGATCACAAATTCAAATCCCAGCAATGCCGATCTGCTACTGCTGGGCCCCTGAGCAAGGCCCTTAACCCTCAACTGCTAAACGTCAAAATGGCTAAACTGCCAAATGTAAACACTTGTTTATTACCTTTATATTATTTAATGATGTAAATAATGTTAGTTAATGAAAGCCAAATCAAAAGTATAGCAGATTATCCTTCCTTTTCTCTACAGTGAATCTACAGTCAGGATTTTCTTTACAGAAAAAAAAAGACATATATTGCATGTATAACCACATTTATGGTGTAATTTTTTCCAAAAGTTTGAAAAACTTTTAATATAATGGAACTCGTGACTTGTTAGACAAAACTAAAGAAGTCGAATTCGTAATAATTTAATTATTATTCTATTATTATCCCTATTTCGGAACATTTTGGAATTCGGATTTATGGACATCCCACCAAAGAGCACGTCCTAGGTTTAATGATTGATCCGTCACCACTTCAAATGACTCTTCCAGTTCAGAGCATGCTAGTAAATTATCACTTATAGAGCTGAGGAGCGACGTGACTCAACGTCCAACAATATTGCGAAACCGAACATGAATTAAAGGTCAGGTGTAAAAGCCTGTTGTGTTTTTTTTTCTTTATTCATTCGTTTTTGAACTTCGGCTGTGTTTGAATCCAAGGTGAGTAAATAGCTGTATTTTATATTTTCATTAAATATTTACTGGTATAAGCCATATGAATATTTTTGTAAAAAATTATAGTAGATACTTGTATCTCTACTTGTTAAACAGTACAGGCCAATTTGGAGACATTATTGTTGTTAGATTGCGAGTATTTCAAAGTTCTGTGGTATTAATTCATTATTTATTTATTTATTTTTAATAAGAAATAGTCTTAGTCTCCTGTCAAAGAGCCCTTTTTATTATTATTTTATAATACTATTTAATTACAATAATCATAATTTATTTAGTCACAAAAGATATTTATGATTTTATATATATATATATATATATATATATATATATATATATATATATATATATATATATATATATATATATTTTTTTTTTTTTTGCATTTTTTTTTTGCATTTTTTACTTTCAGAAATAGTTTAAAACTATACCATAATATAACTTTATGGTATATCTTTATTTTTTACAAATTACTATTCAATGTATATTTTTACACTGATGTGTGATATTCCAGCTCATAACAGCAGCAATGTTTGCCCGTACTCTACTTTTTCCAGGTTGAATCTAGACCTTGGACTCTTCTATTTTTGAGTTCAGCTCTCAGACCTAATCCACAAAGCCACCTTAGGTACTTTTCCTTAACAATATTGACATTTTATACTGTATATACTGTAAATCGGACCAGTGTTTGAGTAAAATTTTATTTTTAAATCCAGGCAAAATGGGTGAATGGGGATTTCTGTCCAAGCTGCTGGATAAGGTTCAGTCTCATTCCACTGTCATCGGGAAGGTATGGATGACCGTACTTTTCGTCTTCAGGATCATGGTCATCGGCGCTGGGGCTGAGAAAGTGTGGGGTGATGAGCAAAGTAAAATGGTGTGCAACACCAAGCAGCCAGGTTGCACCAACGTGTGCTACGACCAAGCGTTCCCCATTTCCCACATCCGCTTTTGGACCTTGCAGATCATCTTCGTGTCCACGCCGACGCTCATGTACCTCGGGCACGTCATGCACATCCTCCACAAGGAAAATAAACTCAGGCAGTATCTCCTAAACCAAGTGAACGGCGGCAAGCTGCCCAAATACTCTGACGAGAAGGGCAACGTGCAAATTAAAGGCGACTTGTTGGCTAGTTACCTGATCAGCGTGATCGTTAAGATCTGTCTCGAGACAGCATTTATAGTAGGCCAGTACTATCTGTACGGCTTCGTGATGGTCCCAGAAATCATCTGCACTCGTTACCCGTGTCCCTACACCGTCGAGTGCTTCATGTCTCGTCCCACCGAGAAGACCGTCTTCATCATCTTTATGCTGGTGGTCTCCTGCGTGTCTTTACTCCTGAACGTTATTGAGATGTTCTATCTGATCTGCCGAAGATCCCAAAGACGTAATAAACTGCGATCAAGCTCTTAGTTCCTTAAGAGTATTTTCTTTTTCTAAAATGGACAGAGTTGCAAATCTGGAGACAACAACATTACATTATTTTCAGCATGGCTTTTTATGAGTTAATTCTATGTATATAATACGAGGTAGTTCAAAAAAGATTTGTGACTAGGTTTGTAACACACCAACAGATGGCAGCACAAGACTGCTTGCGCAGTCACAAGGAGCACAACTTTCATTAGTCAGTGCGCCAAAAGACATCGTCCCAAAGTACTTTCTTGTCAACTTTTTTGATACAACCTTGTATTTTTAGATAAATCAGGTTTTGGTTTAAGACCTTGTTTACTAGATTTTTTTGTATTATTTCAAGGGCACATACAGGCGTTTGTTTCATATTAAACTTGTGGAAATGTTTCGTTCATTGTGTCATTGTTTTCTTGGATTTGAAACAAAAATTTTTTTTTTTTACCAAATATAAATATATTAAACATTTTATCGTCTTCTTAAGGGATTGTTTGAATAAAATTAGTTCCATATTTATATCATTTATTCCATATTTATCATAGGTGGGTATCTGTTATCCTCTGTGTATATGTATTCCTTTAACAAAACCTTTAAGAGACTTTTTTATGAACTATAGCATAGATCTTATTTCATTATTGTGCTGCAGTTTTAACCTGTAACATGAACAGAACATTTTGTAACTTAAGGATTTGGAAAAATCTGATATAAATCTGTAGAAGGCTTAAGAGATGGAGAGATTTTTTTTATTTCTCGTTAACATGACAAGAGCAAATGTGTTTTTCTATGTATATTAAATGTGACAATAAATTGATAATGCATGGGATGTTTCTTTTATAAAAGGGAGTAATAAAAAGAATCCATGTGCTGTTATTGAAAATCATGTTTTGTGTTTCATTGTGGTGAGCCATTTAGAAAAGAAAATGAGTAGAAAAAGTTTTTGATTCTAGGAGAAGTGCTGGAGTTTCCTGACTTCTTCCTCATTGCATATACAATATGGACAAAAGTATCTGGATGCCTGACGTTTCCAGCTGTAATTCATTCTTCTTTAAACTGTTACCTCAAAGTTTGGAGCACACAATTGTATAGAAAGTCTTTGGATGTAGAAAAATTATATTTCGCCTTCCCTTGAACTAGGAGACCCAAACCTGCACATGACAATACTCCTGTGCATAAAGTACGCTTCATGAAGAGATAAGATATCCCTTTATTCGTCCCACAGTGCGGAAATGTCTCTGTTACAGCAGCAAAGAAAAAGAAATGTGAAAATATGTAAACAATTAAATAAAAATTGAATATATTCTTTAAATGGGTTAAAGTGGAAGATCTCCTGCCATAGAGCTCCAAACCTATTGAACACCTCCTGCATCCCAGGCCTCCTCACCTCCCCTACATCAGTACCTCAAAGACCTTATCACTCCTCACACTGCACCATGTTGCCTGAGATTCTCCAGCACTGCTTGACTTGTTCCTTCTACCAGGGTAAGAGGTAAGTATACTGGTGGAATGAACTTCCCCTAGATGGCTGAAGTGAAAGCGGACTCTCTGGCAATCTTCAAGTGTCAGGTGAAGACCCAACTCTTCCTAAAACACTAACACTTTTTCAGGTTTGCTTTGTCAAAAAAAAACAAAAAAAACCTTGTAGGCTATTTTATGTAAAGTTTGTAATCTAGCGTTCCAGTGTAGATTTATTCATTGATAAAGAGCACTTTTGTACGTCGCTCTGAACAATGGCGTCTGCAAAATGCCGTAAATGTAAATGAACCTGTCTTTATTACTGCCTTGAATGAGCACAAATCTCTACAAACACACTCTTAAAATCTAGTGGAACACCTTCCCGGAAGAGGAACATACTTTGCTCTTATATTTTGTGAGGAAAGTTTAACCAGCTTACGTCAAGAAAGGAGGAAATAATGAGATTTTGCAGCACAGGATGTGGAACTAAACTCCTAAAATGGCAAGTGACGGACGTCTAGAAGCTTGAATTAGTAACGGTTCAACCTCGGTGCACAAGTTTTCTTTATAGATTTCCAAGCTATTGCTTAGTGAGTAACAAAAAAAAAAAAAAAAAGACAGACAGACAGACAGACAGACAGACAGACAGATGTGCATTAACACGTAGTATGTAAGCAGTAAATGATTTGCGTAATGGCGGTCTTGGCGAAATGATGAATACCGGAATGACGTGATTATTTGTTTTGATTTTATTTCCTATAGCAACCTGCATGTGTTTTCTCATTTAATACTGCTGCATTTTTTCAATGCTAATATATTTTAGTTTGAGACACAATGCACTATTAAGCCATCTACAGGTACGTTTGTGCAAAGTATACATAGCTTGTCTATGCATTAGTATAACAGTCAGCTGTCCACCAATCCATGACCATAAAGTGTATTGAAGTAAAATCAAGTGGCTTTTATTGTCATTTTTGCCATATACGGTACACAGTGATACAGAAAACAACATTCCTCCAGGACCAAAGTGCACAAAAAAAAAATCACAATTTAACACTAGATAACACTAATGTATATGCTAGATGTTAGATCATAGAATGGGATTGTGTGTTGTCTGGCCCCAGTTTATGCTCCAGCATATTGTGTACGGATTTAGCACCTATCTGGCACCTCCTAGTGTTAATGCCCATGTCAATGATATAATACACTTAAACCTAGAAAATTCTTCTTCTTTTGGCTTTTCCCATTAGGGGTCACCACAGCGGATCGTCCGTCTCCATACAACCCCCTGTCCTTTACATCTGCCTCTTTCAAACCAAATTTAAACTCAGAAGATTAAGCTCACAAAAGACAGTGTTCTTAATTTGTTCGTATGCTAAGATGATATTAATTTAAACGGAAATAAAACGACTTGTATTTGCGTAATCGTGTCTGTTTTTTTCGCCAAATGGATTGAGGTACACTTGAGCACTGATTTTTTAATAAAAGGAAAAACAAATGAAGTAGGATTTTGACAAAGGACAGGAAATCTCAATACAGTGCATTGTAGGATTCTATGACGTGTATATGTACAGTAATAATGCAGTCTTTCCCCCAGATATTTTTTATAATAATAAATGCTTTATAAAATCAATATAAAACTCTAAGAATAAAAATGAAGTAAAATTTAGAAAGAATTATTTGAAGGATATAAATATAGTGGATTTAATGGAGTGAACATGAAATTCAGGAGCTATGAGGATGGATTTGGAATGTAATTAATACCAAAAGTCTGCGACAATGGCTTAGAACTGCAGTTTGCATGAACATTTCTTCATTTAAGCGTCCATCACTGAACAATACACCTCAACAATGATGGAACTGTAATGAATGAACGTTTAGTCGCACCCCATTAAGG
The DNA here is from genome assembly GCF_946808225.1 of Silurus aristotelis. NCBI lineage: Eukaryota > Metazoa > Chordata > Actinopteri > Siluriformes > Siluridae > Silurus > Silurus aristotelis. The sequence goes on along the minus strand of NC_139588.1, from coordinate 20,208,164 downwards.
ATGGGTTTCCTTTTGAGTCTGGTTCCTCTCAAGGCTTCCTCCACATGTCATCTCAGGGAGCTTTTCTTTGCCACAGTGGCCATTGGTTCACTCATTAGGGATTAACTTTTAACAATTATATGTACCAAACTAATAGACACTAAACTTCTGCAAACTTTATGACCTGTTTCTTTCTGTAAATCTTCTCTGAGACAATGTCTATTGTTAAAAGTGTTCTACATAATAAAATTTAATTATATTAAAGTGAATAAATGAATGAAAAGTAACTTGTTTTTCAGAATCCGAGTTCATCAGTATGTAACACGCCGTGTGTTCGACTTTCAGAGCTGTGTAACGTAATTAAATATGCTTTATATCATTCTATTTTGAACAAAAACCTCCTGGAAGACAATTTTTATTGCTGATATGATACAAATGATGTGACAGACTGAAAGAAATTAAGCCTTTATATTACTAAGAACAAGACATGAAGAAAATCTTAATTTTTTTCTGGTGTTGCAAAATATTTTTATGCTGTGAGTTTAATTTTTTTTTAAATCTATACATATGCAGTGTAGTATCATGGTATTTTTTTATTATAGTGTGTATATATATATATATATATATATATATATATATATATATATATATATATATATATATATATATATATATATATATATATATAGGGACAAACATCATGGATAAACACATAATTCACTTAAATTCTTAAATTCTGTAAAGCTGCTTTGAGAAAAGCTCTATAGAAACTTGGCTTGACTTCATTGATATAATATATATATTATAGTTTATTATATAGATATTATTACTTATTAGGACTTTTTATTATTATTGTCTTGGTGTAGTGTCACACCCCTAATTCTCCACATTGTGCAATGGTAAATACATTTTTTCAGTTAAAAACAACCAAAAAACAAACCCAGACTGGATTTCATTCGATGTTCAGCAATGCGTTTCCTCAGTAAGATATTTCTGTTGATGCTTTTTTCCCTTGGAAGCCCGACAGATCAGATAAACGATCTCTGCAACATTAAGTAGCAACGAGACACATGCAACTACTAGCATGAATAAGATGAAGATGGTCTTCTCAGTCGGACGTGACATGAAGCACTCGATGACATGAGGACATGGAAGTTCTTTACAGAAAAGTTTCGGTTCCATCACGAATCCATACAAGTAGTACTGACCAACGATGAAGCCTGCTTCGAACAAAATGGTCATTAGGATGCAAGAGACGTAGATGCGCAGGAGACTCCCTTTGTACTGAAGCTTTCCGTTGTCGTCTGTGTATTTGGGGAGTTTGTTTCCTCGCTTCTCGGCATACTTTTGCCTCAGTTTGTCCTCCGCGTGGATCACGTGCAGGGCGTAGCCGAGGTACACGATCGTCGGTAGGCTCACGAAGATGATCTGCAGCACCCAGAAGCGGCTGTGAGAGATGGGAAAAAGGTGATCGTAGCACACGTTGTTGCAGCCAGGCGTATTTATGTTGCACACCATGTTGGACTGTTCGTCACCCCAGACTTTATCGATTCCACCGAGAACCATGATGCGGAAGATTAAAAGCACCGTCAGCCAAACCTTCCCGATGTTCGTGGAGTGCGATTGCACTTTGTCGAGCAACTTGGAGAGGAAACCCCAGTCTCCCATGGCTTAAGTTTGACTAAAGACAAAGGAAGGAAGCGTTAAACACTGAAAAGGGAAATGAAAAAAAAAAATGCATTTCTAGTGATAAAATGTAGAACAAAAATTATACAAACAGAAAAATAGAATTATTGCTTGTGTTTAACATAAGCACATGAGTATTATAGTATAATATACTACAAATGTAAAAGATAGCGCAACTAATATATAACTGTCTAAACAACACCTCATGTCCACAGGTCCGTAGAATCAACTTAAATTACATTATATTTAGTACCATTTTCTTTTTTTTTTACTAATATATTAATGAGTAAACCTAATTCAGCTGTCGCTGGTAAGGTAAATTTCAGAAAGACATTTTTCTTACCTCCAAATTTTTTTAAATGCAAAAAAACCAATTCCAAATCCAAGTATGAAGACAATCTGACAGACATTTCCTTTTAATCAGGGTTTAACCACAATACGTTTCCACCCACAAGCATCATGTCATGAAGGAACATTATTTCACAATGCACACACACACACACACACACACACACACACACACACACACGCACGCACGCACACACACACACACACACACACACACCCACACACATTTTAACACAAGTTCTCACTCACAAATAAGGTGCACTGATTTTCCATGTGCTTTTTTCCACATAAGCAAGGCTTCTCAGATTGTTGATTTTTTTTGCCTTCAACTGACATTTTCATTCAGACCTATAGAACACTGTCACACTCTCTGTCTCAGTCTCATGAGCCATGTCTCATGGCTCTATTTCATCATAGTTCTCATACAGTGTGACATGTAATCACTTTAAAAGACCACTGAAACTACAAAATGGAAGCAGATTTCGCTTAAAAATTTGACCCATTCAGTCAGTGCTTCTATGACGTTGAAAAAAAAAAAAAAAGCAATTAATAACCCCAGAGTGAAACCATTATAATGTTCTATAGGTGGCACCCGTATACATTTCTTTACTTTAAACAAATGTCTTCATGTCTTCAGTGTTGCTGCTCATAAAACATAAGTCTCTTACACGTTCATAAGAACAAGTGATTGAGAGGATGTGTTTAAAATACAGTTAAGGATTTATTAAACATCACAGAGATACTTTTCCATAGGAGGAGAAAATGTATGTATGGTGTATGAACAAAATTCGGACTTCTTTAGGCATTCTCTTGAAGTAGGAGAGACAAACTTGTTCCAGCATGACAATGCGGCTATGCACAAAGGGTTGGTGTGGAAGATCTTGAGTGGCCTGCTATAGAACTCTGGCTTTAAGTAAACACCTTTGAGATGAATGTGAACTGCACACCAGGCCTCCTCACGCTTACCTTCATCGTTCTTGACTATACAGTGGTACCTTGACCTACGAGTGCATTAATGTACGAGTTTTCCGAGGTATGAGCGGTCACTCAGTCGATTTTTTGCTCTGTTACGCGAGCAAAAAATTGAGGTACGAGCTCGAGACGGCGCTGCTAGATGGCGAAGCGAAGCCAGAAAGCGAAGATTGTGACGAAATTTAAGATAAGCAAAGAAGAAAAAGTAAAACATTTAAGTTTAGGGATACGTAGTGTACAGTAGTGATAAAGAGAGTAGCAAAAAACGAGTTTTCCCTCCTCCGCTTATCGCGATTGGTGAGGTAAATATTCTTGTGCTAATTATAAGAAAATGTGAAACAGGTGCATGAGGTGACTGTTTGGTCTGTACAGTATATGATTCATGGGATAATACAGATAAAATAAAAACATATTTGGGATAATTTTGGACAAGTTGGGCATGTTTGCATCAACCAAGTCTGGTATTATTGACTTGGAATATGTTTTGGTCAAACTGACTGAACCCCAGACCTCCTCATTCAACATCAGGACCTGATCTCACTAATCCTCTTGTTGCTAAATGAACACAAATTCCCACAACTGCACCCCCAAAATCTTTCCAAAACAATGGAGGTAATGAAGGTGATGAAGGTTTTGGAACTCAATCTGGAATGTCATATTCAAACATTGTATATGTGTAGATGCATGTAATCATCCCTATTATTCACCAGACACTGTGGTTCTGTACTTCTCAACATATATTCATTGGCGGGCCTTGGACAGAGATTAAATGTAAGTAATAATATAAACTTATACATGACAATCACAATTCTTTTCATCAGCACTAGATTTCGCTTTGTTGACCCCTTTATAGTGAAATCACAGTCAACATGCTTTTGATGCTAAACATGCTGTGTCAGCACATTCATGCTAAATGATGATTGAGTTTAAAGGTCATCATCGCAATCACTTGCAAATGATTTTAACGTTGCAAAACTCTGGGATTGTTCTGAGAGTCCATCTATTCCATAGAAATGTGTAATCTGCACAGGACAAGTTTAACAGATTTTTTTTTACCTTAAACAATAACTCGAATAAAGTTTTGGATAACCAAGTTTTTATGCTTTGTGATTGAATGTGCAGTTGAAAGCAAATCATATTTTTATCATGTCCCATTGGTTCCTTCTGGGTTCTCTAGTTTCCTCCTAATCAGGGCAAGAAGTGGACTGTCTGAGATAAATCGTAAGATTTGGTATTCCATCCAGGATGTGTGATAAAAAAAAAAAAAAAAAAAAGCTATAACAGTCATTCCCTCACTTTGCTTAATTGTGCCTGTTGTTTGTGTCTTTCTTCTTCTTCTTACAAAATCAATAAATTCTCCATTTTTTTTACTTTTGCCTTAGACATGTCTCAAATTTTGTCTTTTCATTTAAATGGAGACAGATGTGGACAGATGCAAATGCAGTGAAAGCAGGTTTTATTGAAATGTAATTCAAATGTCGAAGTCCAAGTCAGACAAAGAGTCAGATAATCTGATATTGGTACTGATGGGTGAGTGGTAGCTCAGTGGTTAAGGTACTAGGTTACTGATCAGAAGGTTGGGGGTTCAAGCCCCACTATCACCAAGCTACCACTCTTGGGCCCTTGAGCAAGCCTTCTGTGCTCCAGGGGCGCCGTATCATGGCTGACTCCAGCTTCTGAGCAAGGTAATGTATATGTGACAAATAAAGGCTATTCTCTAATCAGGAAACAGAATATATAGACTAATCCAGAGACAAGAAGACATAAACTAAAAAAATAATAATAAATATCTAAACCAGAGAAGCAAACACAATAACAATCCTTGGTACTAATCCAGAGTTATTTTGTCTGCAATAATACTTATTAATTTTTCTTTATAAAAATGTGCAAAAATAGTATATATATATATATATATATATATATATATATATATATATATATATATATATATATATATACTTTATATATACTGATACTTTGCAGTGAATTAATGTTGTGTGTGTGTGTGTGTGTGTGTGTGTGTGTGTGTGTGTGTGTGTGTGTGTGTGTGTGTGTGTGTGTGTGTGTGTGAATGAAAACAAAAAATAAAGAAAAGGTGCTTTTTACTTGTCACATGTACATTAAAGCACAGTGAAAATCTTTCTTCACATATCCCAATGATATCCCATTGTGGAAACTGGCATCAGAGTGCAGGGTCAGCCATGTTACAGCATCCCTGGAGCTCTGAGGGTTAAGGGCTTTGCTGAAGGGCCCCAAGAATGGCAGCTTGGTGATACCACAGCTTGAACAAACACTTTCCGATCAGTAACCAAAGACTTATCCATTGTGTACTACCTCGTCCAAAGCTGGGTGATTGTTGGTGTGTGAGTGTTTGGGTGTTTTAGGAGTTGTAGTATGCTGCAGCCATGTTTGTAGACCATGTGGGTTGCTGGAAGTCAGAGTTCTCCATAGACCTGGCACATGTTCATTATTTATGTCTTGTCTTCACCCCTGTCTTGTATATAGTTCTATTGTGTCTCAATTCCTCCCTTAAGGTGGTGTAATTTTTTTCAGTGCAAAGTTTTATTGTGTGTATTGTTTTTCCGGTTATGGCCTTCATTTGTGTTTATGGTTTATAAGGATGAACTATTCTTGTAGGTCTCTACCTGCTTGTTCTTTGATCCATGCTGCAGACTTCAATTATTTGCATTTACATTAGCAGTATTTAGCAGACGCTCGTGTCAAGAGCGATGTATAAAAGTGTTTTGAGTCCCTATCAATGAATAAATCTGCACTGGTACGCTAGATTTCAACTTAAGATAAATCAGCCTACACTTCTTTTTTTTTTTTTAAACAATCATGACATAGATTACCTACAATAGATGACGCTGATCTGACGCATACTTTAAACCTTATAGATATTAGTTAAGCATGATTGCCATAGTCATATTCTTCCAGTTCCAGTGGCTCTTCTCCAGGAGCACATGCTGGGTTTTTTTGTTATTGTCTGGTGGAGGTTACATGCCTGTGTCCATAGTGGTGATGTTCATTTGGCATTTTAGACTTGAGGGCAATCGGTACTACAAAACAAAACCACTGTGAAGTAAGTGATCACCACATGAGAATACAGCATGCTATACAATTTATAGTGTATAAGTGTCATCAGAAACATACACACATCAACAGACACACACACACACACACTATACCGCAAACGCTGACAATCCTTAACTTTCTACAGACATTTTAACTTTTCAAGTAAACAGCAAGCTCACGTACACCACGTCCAAATGGCGAGCCGGTCAAAGCAAGAAATGCTGTAATCTTGTGAAATGTGGACAAAGGTGCTTCCCTATTTCTTTAGAAATGTCTAAAATGGTATTAGTATTAATACGTGTTGTACATATTTAGGGTTAGTGTCAGTAAACTGTGAAATCATGTCTGGCAATTATCAAGAAATGAATAAGAGGTGTAGGAGTGAGGTTTTACCTTAATCATACAGATAATTAGTCACTTCAGTTCATGCAAAAGGTTGAATGTTTTTCAGACTGAGTGCAACTTCAGGGTGTAACCTGGTTTTAGGTTTAACCAAAATAATTAATTGCTTATGGACAAAGTAAAACAGGAAAAACAATACACTAACAGGCAAATTAACAAAACAGGCAGCCTTCATGCTTTTTGAGTTGTATATTTGGTTTTATTACTTGACAACCAATTGATAAAAGTATTTGGGAATGCAATTTTATTAATTGATGACAATTTGAATGAAATAATAGCAATAATATTAAAAACAAAACAATATTACAAGTCTTCTTCTTCTTCTTCTTCTTCTTCTTCTTAATAATTCATGAAATTTAGATTATATTCTTTTCCAATAATAAATGTTTCTTTCATTACTGCTTTAATTTTCTAATGATCATTTACTGTAGATACAGTGAGGAAAATAAGTATTTGAACACCCTGCTATTTTGCAAGTTCTCCCACTTAGAAATCATGGAGGGGTCTGAAATTGTCATCGTAGGTGCGTGTCCACTGTGAGAGACATAATCTAAAAAAAAAAAATCCAGAAATCACAATGTATGATTTTTTAACTATTTATTTGTATGATACAGCTGCAAATAAGTATTTGAACACCTGTCTATCAGCTAGAATTCTGACCCTCAAAGACCTGTTAGTCTGTCTTTAAAATGTCCACCTCCACTACATTTATTATCCTAAATTAGATGCACCTGTTTGAGGTCATTAGCTGCATAAAGACACCTGTCCACCCCATACAATCAGTAAGAATCCAACTATTAACATGGCCAAGACCAAAGAGCTGTCCAAAGACACTAGAGACTAAAATTGTACACCTCCACAAGGCTGGAAAGGGCTACGGGGAAATTGCCAAGCAGCTTGGTGAAAAAAGGTCCACTGTTGGAGCAATCATTAGAAAATGGAAGAAGCTAAACATGACTGTCAATCTCCCTCGGACTGGGGCTCCATGCAAGATCTCACCTCGTGGGGTCTCAATGATCCTAAGGAAGGGAAGAAATCAGCCCAGAACTACACGGGAGGAGCTAGTCAATGACCTGAAAAGAGCTGGGACCACCGTTTCCAAGGTTACTGTTGGTAATACACTAAGACGTCATGGTTTGAAATCATGCATGGCACGGAAGGTTCCCCTACTTAAACCAGCACATGTCCAGGCACATCTTAAGTTTGCCAATGACCATTTGGATGATCCAGAGGAGTCATGGGAGAAAGTCATGTGGTCAGATGAGTACCATCCCAAGAACACCATCCCTACTGTGAAGCATGGGGTTGGTAGTATCATGCTTTGGGGGTGTTTTTCTGCACATGGGACTGCACTGTATTAAGGAGAGGATGACCGGGGCCATGTATTGCGAGATTTTGGGGAACAACCTCCTTCCCTCAGTTAGAGAATTGAAGATGGGCCGAGGCTGGGTCTTCCAACATGACAATGACCCGAAGCACACAGCCAGGATAACCAAGGAGTGGCTCTGTAAGAAGCATATCAAGGTTCTGGCATGGCCTAGCCAGTCTCCAGACCTAAACCCAATAGAGAATCTTTGGAGGGAGCTCAAACTCCGTGTTTCTCAGCGACAGGCCAGAAACCTGACTGATCTAGAGAAGATCTGTGTGGAGGAGTGGGCCCAAATCCCTCCTGCAGTGTGTGCAAACCTGGTGAAAAACTACAGGAAACGTTTGACCTCTGTAATTGCAAACAAAGGCTGCTGTACCAAATATTAACATTGACTTTCTCAGGTGTTCAAATACTTATTTGCAGCTGTATCATACAAATAAATAGTTACAAAATCATACATTGTGATTTATGGATTTTTTTTTTAGATTATCTCTCTCACAGTGGACATGCACCTACGATGACAATTTCAGACCCCTCCATGATTTCTAAGTGGGAGAACTTGCAAAATAGCAGGGTGTTCAAATACTTATTTTCCTCACTGTAGATAGATAGATAGATAGATAGATAGATAGATAGATAGATAGATAGATAGATAGATAGATAGATAGATAGATAGATAGATAGATAGATAGATAGATAGATAGATAGATAGATAGATAGATAGATAGATAGGAGAGTTCAGCATAGACCTTTTCAATTCAATTTCAATTCATTTTTATTTGTTTAGCACGTTTACCAATGAACATTGTCTCAAAGCAGCTGAACACAGAAAATGTGGTGATAAAAATGAATAAGATGTTCTTTATAAGTGTAAGTTTTGTGAAGTTTTGTTCTGTGGTGAGGAAAAACTCCCCGAGATGGCATAAGAAAGAAACCTTGAGAGGAACCAGACTTAAGAGGGAACCACATCCTCAGCTGGGTGGCACTGAATGTCCATTTGTTACAGCTAAACGATGCTGAGGTGTGCAGTGATGGTGATGCAAACGCAATGATGCAAATGCAAACTGTAGTCCAGAGTCAGTGTGACTGTTGACATTAAGAATATTCCAAATCCAAGTCAAAAGCTCCTGTGTTACTCCGTATTTCATGGATCCCCAGGCTGTAGATGTGAAATATCACCATCTGCACAGATTGGCCTCCAATTGAACAGAACACCATCCAGAGGCAGGCCGGGATGAAGCAGGTAGATCAGAGGCGAGGAGAGGGGCAGGAACAGTGGTCACTGGAACCTCAGGAGCATGTTTAACTCAACCAAAAGAGAGAGAGAGAGAGAGAGAGAGAGAGAGAGAGAGAGAGAGAGAGAGAGAGAGAGAGAGAGAGAGAGAGAAGAGGGCTGACAGGAAGAGAAGGATATGGATTACTATGTGTCCTTGTTGTTGTATAAAAGTTAATATGACTGTGCAGTTTGGACTCCGGTAAGGCTCGCTATGGCAGCATAACTAAAAGGAAGAGCCAGAAGGTAACACAGACATGAGGAATCTCAGGGATAAGAGACGACCCACCCCACCACCGTCAACAAACCTGAGTGAACGAATGAGAATGAGGGGACGACAGCATACAAATATCCCAGTTCACCAAACACTCTATATGCATGATCCTTCCAGATCTGCGCCTTTACCTAAGAAACACCTACCGATAAAATCTGTCTGAGTCCCGAACACTAATTGAAAGGCTGTTCCATAACTGTGGGGGTTTATAAAAGAAAGATCTGCCCCCTGCTGTAGTCTTCATTATTTGAGCTACCGACAAATAGCTTAATCTTCCTGATGTTATTGTCATCCACATCTATCATTACTGCTGCCTTTCTGCTCCTTGTCAACTGCTGTTCTTAAGTATGGAACTTGAATTCCCACAGGATGTTACTTAATGTTCTCTAGCACTTTCTCTGGAGTGTCTCATTAGGATTTAAAGGGTCTTTCAACCCATATTCAGAATAGATGTTTCAATAACTTTTCCCAACCACTTGATTATGCTGCTCATTTGTATACAGTCCAAGCTTGCATCTTACACCCTGCTACATGTTGTACTCTTCCGTTGCCATCTTTGCACAATCTGCACATTGGGGTGTGTTGATATTCTTATATAATGATATAATTACTTTGCTCCTATCTGACCTCGTCCATCAATCTGTTCATTACCACTGATGCAAATTATTTCCACTGATTTACAAACAGGAAAGGGCTCAGAGCCGATCCTTGAAGCATACATGTCCTGTACCTTGTCCTCATACACGTCCTGCACCACCCTCACATACTTCTCTGACACACCTGATTTCCTCATACAATACCACAACTCCTCTCTCTCCACTCTGTCATTTGCTTTCTCTAAATCCATAAACACACAATGCAACTCCTTCTGACCTTCTCTTTACTTCTCCATCAACATTCTCAAAGCAAATAATGCATCTGTGGTGCTCTTCCTCGGCTTGAACCAAACTGTTGCTCACAGATGGTCACCTCTTCTCTCAGCCTGGCTTCCACTACTCTTTTCTATAACTTCATTGTGTGACTGATCAACTTTATTCCTCTGTAGTTACTGCAGGTCTGCACATCTTCCTTATTCTCAAAGATCGGTACCAGCACACTCCTTCTCCATTCCTCAGACATCTTCTCACCTTCCAAAATCCTGTTAAACCATCTTGTTAAAAAAAACTCCACTGCCATCTCTCCCAAACTTCTCCATGCTTCTACTGTTATGTCATCTGGGCCAACCAACTTTCCACTCTTCATCCTCTTAATCGCTGCTTTCACTTCCTCCTTACTAATCCTATCCACTTCCTGCTTCACCACCTCCACATCATCCAACCTTCTCTCTCTCTCATTTTTCTCATTCTTCAATGTTCTCTGTTCTATTATTAATAAAATATGTTTCAATGAGATTTGCAATTCATTGCCTTCTGTATTTATTTATTTTTTTACTTTTTTTTGGAATTGGGGTTATAAATGAACTCAAGAATTGGGCTCACAGACTCACAGCCATTAGTTACAGTAGCACTTTGAACTGTTTTAAATATGTTTAAAGAAACACAAAACTTTATTTTTTTTTATTATTACATTGCCTAAAGTGTTTAGGAATAAATAGTTAGACAAAATATACCATGTAAAGTATAAACCATAGAAACAGTACACAGAGGACTTAATGGCGTAATCACGAAAATGTCTTTATGGAAGTGAATCTGATGACTGCTGTCTTTTCTATCTTGCCATTTTTCCAACACTGTCAATCCTCATTTCCATCTAGTGCTAAAAATCTTACATGCGAGGTTGCTAGTAACTGTTATGATTTCTGTGAGGATCTTTATTTTGCAATTTTTAACTGTTTTGTAAGTAAATGATTAACAGCTGGCTGAAAAATGCATCAAAACCATGTGAAGATGTCCAGATAACCGTAGTCAGTGTTTAAGAAGAAGTACAAGACATTAAGAAATGAAGGCGTAAGAGAAATGAAAGTGTGGTTGCAGGTTTAGATAAACCAGGAACAAACACTTGAAGAACACACACTTGGAGACAGATCAGAAGCCATAGCATTTAACAGATACAGACCCATCGTCTGATTAATACATTTTTACAATTTACGACCAGACCCACTGCTCCTGGTGAGTTTTTTCTTTCACTTGTGTTACTGCCTATTATAAAGAGCTGACTTTTACAAATCCTATTTATTATCCGTTGAAGCTAACTTTAATAACGACATGTTACATAGTGATAGTTATATTAATATCACTACTACTATTATTTTGATTAAGATTGTTCGTATGCTACTTTTCCTAATTATGATAATGACGATTATGTGTATTATTATTAATATTATTATTATTAATTTTCCCATACGTTCCCAACACTACAACCGAACCCTCCCAATTTCAATTAAATCCTTTATACTTTACAACAACCAATAATGCGAATGAGAGCTGCATTACACTCCTTCTGTGCTGAGATCGTGTGTTAGTTCTGTGTCCAATTCAATAATGTAAAGAACACATTATAAATGAACCTTCATGAAGCTTCTACAATTGAGACAGAATGACGTGCCTCTTCCTCTAAAAAGAATATGATAGTGTGATTGAAAAGATCACCCTTTAAAGTATATAGACAAAAGAATTGTTGCACCTGACTTTTCCAGCCATTTGTGGCTCTTTCTCAAAGCGTTACCACAAAGTTGGAGGCCCACAATTGTATAGGACGTCTTTAGATGCAGTGGCATTACATTTTTCCTTCACTTGAACAGGGAGACCCAACCTGTTCCAGCATTACAATGTCCCAGTGCCCAAAGCCTTCTTTATGAAGATATGCTTTACATGATTTGGAGTGGAAGATCTTCATTGCCTACTGCTTCCAAAGACATTTTATACAATTGTGTGCCTCCTATTTTGTGCTAACAATTTGAACAAGTGTCCCAGTTCTTTTTACCATAGAGCTTAGATTTGAAAATATCTAGTAGGAGCAACACTTATGGACATTTAAGTGATAATCATAAAAAATCAAGACGAACAAACAGCTGTTTAACTGAATTTCAAATATAAGGCGAATCCCAGCTCTAGAGCCCATTGTGACTAAATGGACAGGGGGTACAACAAGCGAAACATAATGAGGCACAGGAAGGTACACCAAGTGCAATAAGTATAGATTATTGTGTTGAATTATGTTTTAATTATATGTACATGTGCAGCCCAGTTTGACCGTATTTTGGATACAGTCACGAAATGTAATCTATTGATTCGTGTTCATAGACACGAGTCGTCACCAGGGACGACTTTCTATGGAATGTAAATCAATAGGAATTATTTTTGGTGCCTCCCCCAAATTTTTCTTTCTGCCACTGGATACCACAGATGCTGTATTGTTTTTTTATTTTGTATTTTTTTTTTTTTTTACAATACAGCAAGATACTCGCTATAATAAACCATCATCAGTGGTTCCTACCACACACACATTTATTACAGTATAACATTATATACATTTTCTGCTTTGATAAAAATGGGGAAAAAAGATTACCTTTGGCATTTCTGCCAGCATTACCCATGATCCTCTGCCACCATTGCTATGGAGACGGAGCCAGGGACACAATCATGCTAAGTGATATAAAAAAAAAACCCTGAAATTTGTGTCCATATACACAAATCAATAGAGTTAAAATATAAAAGTGTAGGAAAGTGTTTTATAGGAGACACAATTATTAAAAATAATGTATATGCAAATTGAAATGCAATTTTTTTCGCTAATGTTTTAATAGAAGGTTCCAGAAATTAGGGGGTCATTACAGCAATTTTACTGCATTGCTGGGTTCCTAAAATCTCAGTTAAAAACATAATTAGCATCGTTATTAACCTGAGATCTATAAATCACAACTGCTTGATTTCCCTCTGCCAGAGCATTAAAGGGTTATAGTTAGCATCAAGCCTCTGAAGCAGCGGTCCCCAACGTTTTTGCGCCACGGACCGGTTTAATCTCAGACAATATTTTCACGGACCGTCCTTTAAGGTGTGATGGATAAATACAACAAAATAAAATGATACGGCCATATGGTATTTTCCAAATATAATAATAAACGTGAATCCACTGTGTTGATGTTTGTTCATTTTGCTCGCTTGGGGGTTTCAGCTTAGCGGTAATGTATTATGTGTTAGCGGCCGGAGCAGCCCCTTTAAGAAGGTAGAGGATGGAGGTAAGACATGTGACTGAGGCATCATGACATGCATCAAGAGTGCATGTTGGGGGCATTCGTATTCAGAGGTACCACTGTATTTACAGCACTTCACATTTTTTTTTCGCATTTTGTTATGTTACAGCCTTATTCCAAAATGAAGTAGTAGTCACTCCTTTGTTATCTTGGCTGTGTGCTCAGGGTCGTTGTCCTTTTGGTAGATGAACCGTTGCCCCAGTCTAAGGTTTAGATCGCTCTGGTTCAGGTTTTCATAAAGGAGGTCTCTGTACATTGCTGCATTCATCTTTCCCTCAATCCTGAGGCGTCTCCCAGTTCCTGCCACTGAAAAAAATCCCCACAGCATGATGTTGCCACCACCATGCTTCACTGTAGGGATGGTATTGGCCAGGTGTGTGCCTTTTAAAGTCATATCCAATCAACGGAATTTACCACAGGTGGACTTTAATTAAGTTGTAGAAACATCTCAAGGATGATTAGTGGAAACAGGATGCACCTGAGCTCAATTTTGAACGTCAAGACAAAGGCTGTAAATACTTATGTGCATGATTTTATTTTTCGTTTTTTTACTTTTTATACATTTGCAAAGATTTCAAACGCACTTCATTCACGTCGTCATTATGTGGTTTTGTTTGTAGAATTCCAAAGAAATAATGAATTTAATGCATTCTGTAATAAGGCTGTAACATGTGGAAAAAAAATGTGGAAAGCGCTGTGAAAACTTTCCGGATGCACTGTATGAGGATATCTAGAATAAAGTCTGCATTAAATGAAATACTTGTATGAATGTGTTGTGTGTTAATATTTTAGCTTTGGGATCAAATACTTCGAATTCAGACATGCTTTTTATCTTAATCCACACTTTTGATGAAGAAATCACGCTAGAAATTTGCAAAATGTTCATCACGTAACGAGATGAAAGTGGCGGCACCGTGAACAAACTTGAAACAAACAGACAAAAAAGAAATCATACACAGAAAAACTTAAAATGGGAACTTTACTGGGCGTGAAAAATAAATTCGACCCTGAATGACAAATTGAAGACAATGAGGATCACAAGAGCTTAAGTGAACTTAAAGTGACTAATCGGATGAGCAGGAAACGGGGTGTGTGTGTGTGTGTGTGTGTGTGTGTGTGTGTGTGTGCGTGTGCGTGTGTGTGGGTGTGGGTGTGGGTGGGGGTAGCATGTGATTTAGAACACGGAGCTGCAATTTCCGATGGAAAACAATCCAGGGTGATAATCGGGACACTTAAATGTAATTAAAACACTTTGGAATTTGATGATACAGCGGAATTTGCTGCAATGCTATATTATTTAATAATCTCTCAAACATGACAGCAAACTTTGCTTAGAATTTAGTGCATTGTTTAATGAAATGACACAGAAAATGACTATTAAGTTGGATGGTTTTAAAAATTCGAAAATTAATTTGATAGAATATTTATACATGTATGCTTTTTTAATATAATAAATCAGGCCTAACTCATTTCAGTGCCATCAATATTTTACATTAATTTAAGTTGGTCAAAATTTTCTGGTTGTTACTGCTCTAGTTAAAAGCCTAATAAAAAGAGAAATTCAAAACAATTCAGTAAAGTTGGTTTAGAAATATATGGCCCAGTTACACTCACTCAGGGTTGGAGCTCAAACCAGGTTTGACTGCCTGAGATGCATGAAGTTCTAGCGGTTCGCCACAAGACGGCGCTGTGAAAGTGCAGACACAAACAGGTTGAAAGTTCCAATAACGTTGTTAGAAGTCCAAACACAAAAATAGAAAAAGGCTTAATAAAAACAAACACAGTAATAAAACAAAAATCCATAAGAGCAAATTGTAGAAATTAACAAAATAAGGTCCAAAAAAGAAAAAACCTACAAGATACTTCCTGAAACGAAAGGAAAAAAATGACTCCATCCAAGTCTTGTCCAGAAAACGGAAAAAGTAAATGCATGACTAAAAAGTAAAAAATAAAACTTTCTAAGGAACTTGGGGAAAACCGCAAAAAGCCTTCACTGGAAAGCGAACAAAAATTGACACGAGGCTTTTCAGAGATGATCAGTATTTATGATAAATTAATTTCAAATATATTTGATTTTGCAGTTTGTATTTGAGAGGGTTGATAAATAAAATGGCTATTTTTTTTAAATACCTTTTATATTTTTGCAGTTTTAAAATACAGTAAAATACTTTGTAAGAAATCTACATGATGACCATAAAAAATGCAGTGTCTGATTGGTTCCTACTCAGTAGTTTGTCCAGACTTGTTGAGATCAGATTAGAACATTGATCCGTATGGAAGAAGGTGGTGAAGATAAGAAACGTCCAGTGATTAATAAATTAATGTTTGATTGCTGAATATTGTACCCTGATTGAAGTAGCTGTTTAGTCGGATCATAATTAGGCATCCCATTGCATGAATATCTGTCCAACAAATATTATTTTATTATATTTATAATCAACAATAAAATGATTCATTAGCTAGAAACAAGTTGCTATAAATGCAGGTGTCATCAGTTGTCTTTTTACGAATGACATTCTTTTAGTATTTAAAAGTTTTTTTTATATATTTAAATAATAGGTATTTTATTAAAAAATATATTTTGATGTATCTTTGCCCTAAGACACAAAACACAAGAAAGAGACACTATAACCGAGACAAAGGAGGAACTTAAATACACACAGGAGTGATTATACAGAGGTGGAAATAATAAATAGCTAATAAAGTACATATGGACACAATGGCGCCATCTGGTGGGCAAACAGGGGAAACACGAGAAAAAAACAAAAACAAAAAAATGGCAAAATTGTAAATTTTTATAAATATTAAATGGTTCTTTGTTAAAGTGTATTATCCTGTGAATTTTTTGTACACCTCAGTTTTGAAAGCATATTCTATATTTACATATATTCTATTTTACTTATCGCACATTTATTTCTATTGCGAGAAATTGAGGAAATTATAATATATAAATGAATTCTACTATTTATTGCAAATATTAATTGTATTTCAGCTCTAACTTGAACTCTGAACAGGGTCACGGCCTCTGTAAAATAAACCTGCAGAAAATAACCTGCAGAAAGTTGAAGAATTGTTCTATAAAGACCAATTTATTGAATTATTTTTTATTTATTATTTATTTTTACCCAAAATAACCATATTTTTTTCTATGGCATCACTGTGTTGGAAAACTCTTTTTGGTTCTTCTTGGTACCTTAATTTATTGCGAGTGTTCAAATGATTTCAACCGATAAAGAGAAAATGTAAAATTTGAATACATTACAATTTAATGTTTATGTTTATATAAAAATGTATTAAAGCTATACAGGCAGTAAATATTCATGAGAAAAACATGCAATGAATAATGCACATATAATACAATATATGTCTTGCTTGATGTGTTGGTAGACAATGCAAAAAAAAAAAAAAAAAAAAAGAATTCTTGGATAATAATAAAGGTTTTAAATAACATAATTGTTATTATAAATATATAATATATTATAATACATCTTTCCAATTTGATATTTTAGAGTAGACCTGCTCATCGAACACTATGGGAGACTGGGGATTTCTCTCGACTTTGCTGGATAAAGTGCAGGCTCACTCCACTGTCATTGGCAAGATCTGGATGAGCGTCCTCTTCATCTTCAGGATCCTCGTTCTGGGAGCAGGAGTTGAGAACGTGTGGGGAGACGAGCGATCTGATTTGGTTTGCAACACCATGACACCGGGTTGTGAGAACGTTTGCTACGACTGGAAGTTTCCCATCTCCCACGTCCGCTTTTGGGTCATGCAGATCATCTTCGTGTCCACTCCCACCCTGCTGTATCTCGGCCACGCTGTCCACATCATCCATCAGGAGGACAAGATTAGGGAGATGTGCAAAAAAACCCAGTCAGCAATAACCCCAAAATACACCAATGAACATGGCAAAGTTCAAATCAAGGGCAGGTTGTTGTGTAGCTACTTGACTCAACTGTTTTTCAAAATCATCCTGGAAGTTGCTTTCATCGTTGGACAGTATTACCTGTATGGTTTCATAATGATCCCTCAATTCCTATGTTCCAAATCCCCCTGTCCACTGACAGTACAGTGTTTTATGTCCAGACCCACAGAAAAGACCATCTTCATTATATTCATGCTCGTAGTTGCATGTGTTTCCTTGGCTTTAAACGTGCTAGAAGTGTGCTATTTGTTTTGCTGTAAGATAGGAAGACGGAAAAAATCTAAAAGAGCTGTATATTACAACGCAACAGGCAATGGTCTACCTTTAGGTGCGATAAGCCAGGAAGCTGTAGAGAGCATTAAGCAGAATGGCATGAATGGAGTCATTGAGAAGCATTGGGCACACAGGAGCCAGACTGAAGAAATACAAATGTAAATTCTTTCTAATCTATATCCAATCAAGTTCAAATGGACTCCAATCAATTTCTGGATATGTCTTGAAAATCTTTCGACTGCTCCCATTAGGGGTCACCACAGCGGATCATCCGTCTATAAAACTTAAATATGTGTATGTGCAATTGGTGGTGGATTGGTGTCAATGATGTTATTCGCATTAGGAAAGGTGTGTGCATGTGTGTTATATATGTGTGTATGTGTGTGCAAAGTTTGCAGGTAGTCTGTAGTCTATGATGTCATTGTATTAAGTGTTTGCCTAATGGCCTGTGGGTTAAACCACTTTTTCAGTCTTGAATTTGTGAAAAGGCTTTTCTGTGGGTTACAATTTTGTTTGATGATGATGGTAACTGCAAATCAACCCACAACACGATAAAGTGTTTTTTTCAATCCTCGAATAATTTCTGAAATAACTGACAAAGCGTAAAATAAGTTACCTTAATAATAAAGAATTGTCAGTGTATTTCATATGTATTTGTATATGAATACAAAATTGCTATGCAGTTTTCTGAACACAAATACACATGTACAATACTATATGTGAAATTTGACGTTATAATAACTATAACAAACAATAATTAAACGATGCCAAACTGCAAAACCTTTCCACATGTTCTTGACTTCCTTCGGGCTAACATCATTTGTATCTGCTGCTCAATAAGAACTCTTTAAAGTCTTGTTTCACAACACTGAGCACTTCATCTTCAGTTAAAATACTAATGACTTTAATTGGGCAAACAAGGATTTCAACCATTTACAGTAGCTTGACAGCTGAATTTCTGCTGAATCGTTCCTATTTGTAGATGTTATTAATGCCCATAAACAATTACTGCACCTAATTCTATGATTTTATGTATCATGATATGACAAAAATCATGAAAAAAATCAACTTCAGAAGAACGACACGTGACATGGTGTGTGTGCCATTAACGACAACAATCTAAATGGAGCAACCATGTGTAAAAACAATTAGCTACACCCTTCCACAGAAATTAAGAAGTTAAATAGCAGCCAGGTGCTTTTATTCAAGTGCCCTTGAGTAACTGATTATCAGCAAATCATTGGAACAATGTCCTTTGGACAGATGAAACCAAAGTGGAGATGTTTGGCCATAATTCAAAGCACCATATTTGGCGTTAACCAAACAGAATATAAGCACAAATACCTCATACCAACTCTCAAGCTCAACAGGTGAGTGGTGTCAGTTTGGGGTTGTTTTACAGCCACAGGACATGAGCACATTGTAGTCAATGAGTCAACCATGAAAGCATTCTAGAGTCAAATGTAAGTCCGTTGCTCTGACAGTTAAACCTGGGCCAACTATACAGTACAATGATCCCAAGCACACCAGCAAATCTGCAACTGAATGGCTGGAAAAGAGCAGTCTCAAGATGTGGCAATGGCCCAGTCAATGTACAGACCTTAACAAGACTAAAATGCTTAGGTAGATCCTTTAAAAAGCTGCTCACAAATCTCAATAAGCTGAAGCAATACTGTAAGGAAGGGTGAGCCAAAATTCCTCCACAGTGATGAAAGAGCTGATAAAGTCATTCAGAACACAATTACTTCAAGTTACCACTGCTAAAGAGGGTTCTGCAAGCTACTGATCCAGATGTACTTAGTTTTTTACACACGGCATCAACATTTTGGCTTGATTTTTATTTATTTGAGTTTGTTTTTACCTAATTCTAGAGGCCGCTAAGGAAGCTTTTTGATCACATGACTGTTATAAATCAATAGACATCCTCATGGGCAGGATTACTTCTGCCCCATGCTTGCTCTGTGCTTACTTCTTTCCTGTCAGAAAATGTCCCTTGTCAATTTACTGTCACTGTCCTTTAAGGTATATGACCAATACGTACCTACATACAACACTTATTCATTTCTATTTACTGTAAATTATTTAAAAAGCAGTCTCGATTGTGAGCATTTTTCTTTCCCATGGGCCGAAAACCATGCTTTGATCCCAAACGGTTGAAGATTTGTCTATGTTTTATGTCTACATGAGCAATGGCCAGCTGCTGACAATTTACTATGAACATCAGAAAACATCTGTTCTTCTAGGTCTTCTAGGAAAAAAATACAAAAGTTTTATTTTACATGTCAGTGAAAGATCTATGTTTTTTGGGGGGGTTGGTGGTAAAATAGTTTCATTGTCTGAAGGCAGAAGTGAGGTGCTGAAGTGATAAATAGCCTGAGTGGAAGCAGGTGGGTCGAATTCCTGAGGTCAGAGAACCTGTGATGGAATTTAATAGTTTCTACTCCAGTGAAAGCTTTATATGGGTTTGGCTCAGTAACTAGAGTTCATATGATCTGTTTAAAAGTTCAGTACAAACTTTGGTTAGAATTATCAAGCTGCAGAGTTTCAGAGGTACTGATACATTCCACTGTAGTTTGGTCATACTGTACTGTATATCATTCATAGTACCCACATGATCCAGAGCTGGACGAGTTTAAAAAAAAACAAGATTCGGATGGCCTGCGTAGAAGAGCTTCATATTTGATCTTTAAAAAACAGAAACTGTATCAGGGCCAAATCACCCAAATATGTTCACCAGTGTATCTGAAGAGCAGTTTACTATGATAATATTGACTTATTACTTCATTGCTTTCATGCATGCTGCTGAAGTTCCAAAAGTGAGTAGTCAGAGTTTTATTTATTTATTTATTTGATCTGACATTAGTACAGTCGTAATTAAAATCACAGTTTATTATTAATGTGCTTACTCTAATATACAACCATTTCTATAGTAACAACTCACTGACAAAGACTTTCATTTTAGAAACTCCAGATTTTTGCAGATCTCATTATAATCCCAAACCAATTCTAAAAAGAACAGAATTGTTTGTTTGTTTTTTCTTGAAAATGTCTATGATATAGAAAAAACATAATTATTAAAATATAGAACTTTCTGTGAGGAGATCTTTATTTATTCTTTATAAAAATCAGTAGAATTATTATTTTTTTTTTTTAATTTTTTCTCTGTAGAAAAGTCTTCAGAGAAATTTTTTTTTTTTACTTTGCAGGTGTCTGGTCAAACTTCATCTCCCAACAACTGGCATGACTCTATATGGCCATGCATTGTTCTCATGGTCTGCTATGCCAAGCTAATAATTTACACACTTACCTTCAAGGCATTTGGCAATGCCCTCATCCAGAGCAATTTACAACTGCTCAAGGGCCCAGCATTGGTATTAGTGGGATTTTAACTTGTGACCTTCTGATCCAGAGTCTAATGCCTTAAACACTACTACCCCTCACCTACCACCACACACAGGCTCCATCAGAACACTAAAATGTTTTGCTCAGTTTCACTAACTCTACCAAGCCTTTTGCTTGCTATTGTTTTCGAAGTTGTTTCAAACCCTGTTATCTTACTCCGGTCACGATTTTTGTCTAGACCGATTTGCTGATCGCCTGACCTTATTCTGTTTTCCTGCTGTGAATTTGAAAACATTGCCTTATTTTTTTAGAAAAGTACACTTAACATGCCCTTGTATCGACTTCATCTTTTGTGTTTTGTATATTTGTCCTACACTGTCTTTGATGCTTCCCGTGGGCTCACCAACTGCAGGAGGGATCGTAAGGGGCGGTGCTGTGAGGATTGGGCAGCAGTCGAAGGCAAGGAAAACTACTGTTTATAACTACTATATATGCATAAAAGTGAAAATTTATTTGATAAGACATGAATTGTACATTTAATTGTGGATATTTATACCCATGTAACTTTCCTGGGGTACTTACATCTCAAACTGTAATAAAAAAAGGCCATTTCTACACATTCCTGTTGCCCTACCTCTGGATAGAATTCTGTTTAATTGGAGACCACTCACTGCAGCTGAGGACGTTTCCACATGAACAAAAATCCATGAGGTTCCTGTGTCAGGCACCAACTTCTTCTACGGGGTTAAACTCAAGAATTATAAAGAGGGAGTTGGATTGTAGTTAATATAACGGTTGATACAATGGTTTAGGACTAGATTTGATGATCAGTTTTTGCATTCAAGGCTCCATCTTTGGACAGTTTGATAGCCTCAACAATGATGGAACTCTTGATGAAGCAATGATGAAAGGATGGGTTCGCCTTTTGAGTCTGGTTCCTCTCAAGGTTGCTTCCTCAAACCATCTCAGGGAGATTTTCCTTGCCACTGTCACCACTGGCTCAATTATTAGGGATAAACTTAGTGATAGAATTAGAGACTAATTTATAAATGTGAATTCGTATCAGACTATTTATTTCTATTAAGCTGCTTTGGGACCATGTCCATTGTTAAAATCACTATACAAATAAAATTGAATGAAATTAAATATATTTTTTTCTCAAATGTGTGATGCTGAGAAGGAGTGAAGAAACATCAGTATAAAGAGTATAAATGTCTACATCTGTCAATCATTAATGCACTTAACTAACTCTGACTGGGGAATTTGCCAGTTTTTAAAGTATGTGACATAAATAAATACATCGTTGCACATAAAATACGGTTTGCTTACGTAACCATTGCAAACCACTACAAAACAAAAACTCAAAGTCCAGCAGTGAGCTACTGGGCTGCAGAATAGCAATCTTCTGTAAAAGTGAGCAAGATACATAATATTATACAGATATAGATATTACAGACTAATCGCTCAAAACGTTGCCCGTATATCTAACAGACAGAAATATACATGTAGAATTACCATAATTCAAGGGTTGTGAAGGATTTATGTGTTATGTCTACATCTGTGTTTTTTTTGTGTGTGTGACGTAAACTACTATATCATGTACAGATTTCATATGACAGATTGAAGGAATTTTATTCTACTTGATTTTAAATAATTATCACTTGTTTGTAGAAAACACACTAAAATTATTTTTTTGGCTAAATAACCTTCTGTAATGTCAGTTAGTTAATAATAAGATCATTATAAAGACCAGATTATACCAGAATGCCTGATTAATTTATGCCTGAATAATAATAATATTAATAATAATAATAATAATAATAATAATAATAATAATAATACGGATATCCTTTTTCCCCACTAACTGCAAAAAAGAAACCTATATATAAGTTTTGTGTGAAACGTTTACACTATTCAAATGTCATACTGTGGCTGAACGTCTCATCACCGTACTGTGCATGAAGTCTGAAGATATCTGGAAACTTCATCACCACATGCAGTTCTATGAACAAACTTATTATGTTGTCTGCTATTTTGATTAACAGTCTCTGGACTTTATTTTTATATGGTTGTAGGACAAACTCGCCATTTAATACTGTATGTAGTAATGCCAAACTAGCATCCATTTTTTATACCAGTAAAATTAAAATTCCCGTTTTGACTTGAACGATTTTCCTCTTTCGGAAATGTCAAATTTTTGTTTTATGGTTTTGGTATAGTATTTGCTGCATATTGTTTAATACTCACATCAGTGCATTCATAGATCAAAGATTCATATCTCCACTATATATATATATATAATCTTAGTGTACTTACTTACAAGCTCCCACACATATTTACCCTTCCCAGAGCCTTTATATATTTGTTGTATTTACTAAAAAGCTCATGCACATTTTTCACTGCCATAGCCTTTACATTTATTTCATATATATTTGATATTTATACACATCTATCTATCTATCTATCTATCTATCTATCTATCTATCTATCTATCTATCTATCTATCTATCTATCTATCTATCTATCTATCTATCTATCTATCTATCCATCCATCCATCCATCCATCCATCCATCCATCCATCCATCCATCTATCTATCTATCTATCTATTACCATACGTACAATATAGATACATTGCATTTATCATATTATATAAAAGTAGATTATTGATATTGAGTGGTTATTAATACCTCCCCATATTTCTTTTGAAGATTGCTGCAGTTATATAATTAATAATATATTTTATTATGTTGTAGAAGCTTGAACAGATTGATTATTGTGAGCAGGTGGTTGATTTCTAAACTAAAAAAAATATTTTTTATCTTTTTTTTGTTTATTTTCTGCTATGTAGGAAGGTTTGGATGCAAAATGGGAATTTCCTATGTACATTATTGGATAATGTGCAGTCTATTTCTACAGTCATTGGGAATATCTGGATAAGAGTCCTGTTTATATTCAGAATCCTGATTCTGGCCACAGCAGCTGAGGTTGTATGGGTAGACGAAAAGTCCAGCCTTGTGTGTAACACCCAACAACCTGGATGTAAGAACATCTGCTATGAATGGAAGTTCCCTATTTCCCAGATTCGCTTCTGGGTTCTTTAGGTTATCTTCGTGTCCATGCCGATGTTACTGTACCTGTGCCACGTCATCCACGTGATCCACCAGGTGAAGAATCTGAGAATCAAACAGCAGCATGACAAGAAAACTAAAAAAGCAGCTAAATACACAAATGAGCAAGATCACGTGAAGATCAAGGGCAAACTGCTGGGAAGCTACATCACACAGCTGTTCTTCAAGATCATGTTCGAGCTCATTTTCATTGTCGGACAGTACTACCTGTACGGCATCATCATGAGCCGCGGGTTTTCTTCATGGCATCATGGCATCATCATGTAGCGCAATGCCATGCCCCCGCTCCGTCGAATGATACATGTCACGTCCAACAGAGAAAAACATCTTCAACATCCTCATGATGGTAGTGGCCTGTGTGTCTGTGCTGCTCAACGTGATGGAGGTCTTTTGCCTGCTGTGCAGAGAAAGAAAAAATAAGAGAAGCATGAGGAACACCGCTAGTTCAGTTTATAATATAATGATAATAAATATAAATATAATAATATAAAATATTAATAACAGCAATAATAGTAGAAAAGTCGGGTTTAATAGGGTTGGTGAGTGCAGGTGCATCATGCACTTTGCAAAATTCAGTCAGAAGTCATGTATAGAGCTCCCTATGTGGTTAAACATCTCGGCTATGCGGAGAAAACTGAGAGACCGCATAACATCCTTTCTCATCTTGCATAATAGGGTGCATAGACTTCACCCATGTAATTTAACTTAGGTCAGCTTCAGCTATCAGTAGTAAAATCTAGTAATATATAATATCATTTAGCAATATGCTTCAGATAACATATAACATTGCGTATATTAGTTTAAATCCAAGCTTAATACATATAACCATGACTCAGCATTAATATAGTATAATACTCAGCTTTGCACAGAACCCGGTGTATAAAGAGAGTTCGGACAAAAGCAATAATCAGGCTTTAAAATAAAGTTTATCATATATAAAGTTTAGCATACATTATATACTCAAAATGCTTGTAAATGTAATACATGTTATAAAGGCGAGTGAGCAGATACGGCTGATGGATTGGGTTAGGGATTAGAAAACACGGCAGTTTTAGAAAAATAAGGGGAAAAATGTAGCCGGGGGCAAAGCAGCATCAAGGCCCGTAAGCAAAACAATACGTATAGCATAGTCACGTATAGCATCTTCAGCTAGGCATAGGGCTTACAGATTGTAATATTCATGCCCACTGCTAATTTAAAAAAATTAAATCATTAAACTAGAGCTATTAAACCGCAGATGAAAAAGAGAGAGATTAGAGAGCTAGAGAGAAACACACATTTACTTGGGTTGAACAAACTACATGAAGCTGTATGGCTACTCACGGCTCGGCTCAATCTCAATCAGGCATTTCCCCTTTTAAAGTCGTTATTATTTAAAGCAAACTCCGACACAACCGTGCCACATGCTTGTACCGCCAAACTCTGCTAGTACATATTAGCCTTAAGTCGTTCACACCACTGCACCAACAGGATATTATCATACCTGAATGACAACGAGAACGGCAAGGGACATGTCACCACTCCCAAAAATAAGGGCCAAAAGATAAAATCACTTATTCTGCCACATTAGCTACATAACTAGCTTGCTAGTTGATGGTTTTTAGTTAGCTGCGAGTGTGTGGAATGCTAATTCTAAACAGACTTAATTGAAGAGAAAGATAAGAACAGGACTGCACACGATAGGATAATGTTTCAGAGAGAAAACGGAGCTTGTGAATGCCTTGTGGAGATTTTGGTTTATTGTGAATGTATTTCATGTACAGTGGTACCTCGACATACAAGTTTAATTCGTTCCGTAACCTTGCTCGTATGTCAAATTGCTCGTATTTCAAAGCAAATTTCCCCATTGAAATTAATTAAAATGCCATTAATCCATTCCAGCCCCCAAAATGCGACCCCAGTTGTTTTTGTTATGTGTTTTTGAATGAGAAAAATGTATTTATAAATGACAAATATTGTATAAAAACATAATAAAAGAGAATGTAAAGATATAATAAGGTTTTATTCAGTGTATTTTCCTTGGAGATGAGACGACTTGAGCTAACGAAAACGCCGGTGGGGTGGGTGTGTGTGTGTGTGTGTGTGTGTGTGTGTGTGTGTGTGTGTGTGTGTGTGTGTGTGCAGAGGGGGGGGTGGTGTTAAACGCGATAAGCGGAGGCGGAGCGTTTTTTTTACTATCACTCCTGCACACTACGTATCCCTAAACTTTACTATTTTTCCTTTTTCTTCTTTGCTTATCTTAATTTTCGTCACAATCTTCGCTTTCTGGCTTTGATTCGCCATCTAGCAGCGGTGTCTCGAGCTCGTATCTCAAGTTTTTGCTCGCGTATCAAAGCAAAAAATCGACCGAGTGACCACTCGTATCTCAAAAAACTTGTATGTTAGGACACTCTTATGTCAAGGTACCACTGTATTTAATGGTAATGCTTTTATTTTTTTATCTCTAGAGAAGCATTGGGCATTGGGGAGGTGGTAGCTTACGTAAGGCATTGGACTTTGGATCTGAGTTCAAATCCCAGCCACACAAAGCTTCCACTTCCAGTCCTTTAAACTGTTTAGTTATATGAATGAGATAAATATCAGGCATCTTTTATTAATGTAAGAATTGCGTTCATCTTCAGTTAAAGATTAGAGAAAAAGTC
The DNA here is from genome assembly GCF_946808225.1 of Silurus aristotelis. Lineage (NCBI taxonomy): Eukaryota > Metazoa > Chordata > Actinopteri > Siluriformes > Siluridae > Silurus > Silurus aristotelis. The sequence goes on along the minus strand of NC_139588.1, from coordinate 20,181,282 downwards.
CTGGCCTTTTTCAAGTCTTTAGTTCAGTTTGGGTGATTTTTTTCCCCTCAGATTCCTTTTCCTGGTTGACGACCTTCTGCAGCTGTATTGCATCCACCTCAATGTTTAATGTGTTGTTTATTCCGAGATGCTTTTCAGCTCACCACAGGGGTAAAAAAGTGCTTGTTTGAGTTACTATAGATTTCCAGACATCTTAGACCTCAATCTGCTCATTCTCCTTTAAGATTTGCCTTATCAGCAATCTGTTTCATATTAGTTTTCCCACGCTGTTTTGTCTAAACTCTAAAAACCATTATGTGTGAAAAATCTAAGGAGATCCTAACCATTGACTAAAGCCCTTGACTTGTATCTGCATGGTGGCTTGCTGACCTCCATAACTGTAAAAAATCTATACACTAGCACACCAGATGAGCAGCGTAAAACTTGCCTCTTTGTCAATTAGATATAAAATAACTATCAATCATCTGAAGAGGAACCAGTTAATATCACTGCATAAAGGAAGTGGTGTTCTTGACGATCTTCACAGAGGATCCATCGATGATCAGTGGAGAATGGGCGCTCTGTGCTCTCCTGAAGTCATCAACTATCTCGTTAGTTTTGTCAATGCTCAGAGACAGGTTGTTGGCACTACACCAGGCTGTTAACTGTTGCACCTCCTCTCTGTATGCTGACTCGTTGTTCCTGATGATGAGACCCACCACATTTGTGAGTGAACAACAGTGGGCTGAGCACGAAGCCCTGAGGGGCCCCAGTGCTCAGTGTGGTGGTGCTGGAGATGCTGTTCCCGATCTGGACTGACTGAGGTCTCCCAGTCAGGAAGTCCAGAATCCAGTTGGAGAGGGAGGTGTTCAGGCCCAGTAGGTTCAACTTCACAAGCGGGTAAAGTAGTCTTGTAGTAGTGATAGCCAGGATGCCCTGCCACATACGCCAGATGTCTAAACTGTCCTGGAATTGACTGTGGATTCTCATGCCATTTGTACACTTCACCTATCTGATGGCTCAGGACAGTTTGTCCCTTGCTGTTTCTAAGGCGGTATTGTCCCCTGCTCTGGAAGTGGAGTCTTTAGACTTTAGCAGCCCAAGCACCTTTGCGGTCATCCACGGCATCTAGTTGGAGCGTGTAGTGATGGTCTTGGAGATGGTCACGTCATCAATGCACTTGCTGATGTAACTGGTCACTGATGACTTGTACTCCTCCAAGTTAATGGAATTGCAGTTGGTTGCAGCCTCCCTAAACATGTCCCAGTCAGTGCACTCAAAACAGTCCTGAAAAGCAGAGGCGCTCCTGCTGGCAAGGTTTTCACCTGTTTCAGAGCCGGTTTAGCCCCTGACAAGCCGTCTGTATGCTGGAATTAGCATAACAGAGATGTGGTCTGAGTAGCTGAGGTGGGGGCGGGGCTCCACACGATACACACCAGGGATGTTTGTGTAAACAAGATCCAGTGTGTTCGCACCTTTCGTTGCAAAGGCCACATGCTTATGGGGTTTAAAAAAAGCACTATTTTAAGATTTGCATGGTTGAGATGCAAGACTGTTTTGAGATTTGCACATAGAGTTCACACAGTGCATCATTAGCATTAGTGCTGGGGGGGATGTGCACTTAGATAAAGAAAGCAGTGGTGAATTCCTGGGGTAAATAAAATGGCCCGCATCTTAGTCACATACTCCACTACTCCATATGAGCAATAGCTGGTGACAAGCACAAAGTTCTTGCACCAATCTGTGTTGATATAAACACACGCGCCACCACCGTGAGTCTTACCGCACAAAGCTGCATTTCTGTCGGCACCAGCCCGTCTAGCTAAAAAGCGGTGTCCGGAACTCTGTCGCTGAGCCACGTCTCCATAAATACAAAGACGCAACAGTCTCTAAACTCTTGCCGCGTGGTCCACTGGAGTCAGATGTAGTCTAATTTATTGTCCAGGGAGCAGATGCTTCAAAGTAAGATGGACAGGAGAGTGGGCTGGCTAGGGTTAGCCCCTAGCCCAGCACCGACACCCTCCCGGAGTCGCAAAAGTTATTGAGTACATCATCATGCAGATTGGTTGTTTCATAATTTCTGTACCATAGTAGCATCTGCCAGTCGTATCCATGAACACAGTTGTCTTTGTTGTCCATGTACTTAAAAAAGTCGGGCTAAAGACGCAAAAGCTCCATTTTGCATCCGAAGAGGCCGAAGACATTTGCCATTCCGAGTTCAAAACAGCGCTGTGATGCGCTAAGAGTTTAAATTCGCATTTATAAAAGTAAAAGTTTGTAAACAAACACAGCTATTTAACCTAGTTGGCAAATGAATAATAATAATAATAATAATAATAATAATAATAATAATAATAATAATAATAATGAGAAAAGAAGAGCTGGTCCAGGTGAACTTTCTTTCTTCATTTTTATTTTGTGTTAAAGTTAAAATTTTAATTAAATTAAATTTAATTAATTTGAACATAATGTAAAAAAAATATAAAAGTACCATAACAGGTTTTGTATCAATAAAAAGGTTAGAAATAATATTTTTCAGTATACAAGTGCTTTTTATTTCTTTTGAAAGATGGACGGAAGGAAACAGGGGGGGCCTCCAATGTTCATTTTGCCTATGGCCTTTGAAAATAGGGGCTAGACCCCCGGTCTTCCTCTTTGATTTAGTTTTCCCCCACTGCCATACAAAAACAACGTGTGTGTCCTTGTGAGTGTATCATGATGTTAAACACCAGATGGCGCAGTTCACCTGTTGAGTTGACTTTTCTTTTACTTTTTCCACAGTTTTTACATTCACAAACTCATTTATATCCTAACACTCTATTTATATGTTAATATGTTATAAAGCCTTTAATCAGCAACATGCTTTCTATATAATCTGACAAAGAGACTATAAAACAATGTAACTAATGTTACTGTTGTTGCATTTACTATGGATTTGCACATAATGTTCTTATTTTTATGAATTGATTTATTGATTTATTGGTGTATTTATTGTTCTTACTTTGAGTAAACCCTATGCCTAATTAATAAATGAGTTGGGAGTTTGGTTTGGTTTGAAAGGAAAAGTACTGGAAAACATCCTTGAATTTGTAAGAATGCCCCAAAAGGGGAAAAAAAACAAAAAAGTAAGAAGGTAAAAAAAAAAAGAGGCCAAAAATTATAAAGCAGGAATCATGTGATTCCGCGTGCCGTCTTACAAGTTTTCCACAATCCACCACACAGGTTTGGGTTGCCAGGTAATATCACCTAAAAACAAAAAAAAGTTTGAGATCTCTATAGATACGAAATGTGTGGGATTTAATACAAGGGGGCAAAATGCAATAGTCTTAAACGTCAGTGATTTTAAAGGGTTAACCAAAAGCAATTTTTTTCCTCCAAGTGGAAAAAAGCACAATCTGGCAACCCGAATGTCTTATAAGCGGGGAAAGTTTGACAAGTGAACCTCAGTCCAACCGAGTCGGAGTTTAGGAAGTTGCCGGAGAAAGTCCTTCAGGGCTCGGCTCTCCTTTCCTCTTACTTCTTGCTGTCTATTCAGGTACGTGAGCAGCAGTTAATAACCACTTTTATCCACTTTTTCTTTGTACTTTTCCTTTTTTTTTCTCTTTTAATTCTTGGGATTCTTGAGCTGAGACCTTCCTGCAGACCTCCTTATAAGATCTTAGCTGATACACCTAAAGACCTAAAGATACACCTATGATGTTTTTCTTACAGCTTATAACATGCTTATAAACATCCTTACTGGGATCTAATGTATACAAACAGTTATTGTATATCATATTGTTTTATTGGGAAGTCAGAAATAAACCCACAAACATGAATCATATGAAATGTTTAGACATGATTACTGTAGATTTCCTTTTCCTCTAATCAAAAGCCAAGACCAGACCCAAATGCATTGGGTCTATTATACAATTCTAGACTTATTCCTACTTTATTGCATATCTGGCATTAAACATCACATTGAACAACCTCAAACAAGGAGTCACTATTTGTTAAATATGTCTTTATGTGGTTCTTGGTTCAGATGGGTAGCTTTGGGCTCCTTCATAGGCTGCTTTGATCCCAAACTGCTGAGACTCTGAGTTTGCTAAATGGTTTCTCTGCTGGAGTTTTGTCTGTGTTTTGTATCTAGATGAGAGAGAGAGAGAGAGAGAGAGAGAGAGAGAGAGAGAGAGAGAGAGAGAGAGAGAGAGAGAGAGAGAGAGAGAGAGAGAAAGAGAGAAAGAAAGAGAGAGAGAGGGAGAGACTTTCAGGCCTTGTAGGCACCGGCTGCTGACAATTTACTAAGAACATCACAAAACATCTGTTCTTCTAGGGGGGAAAAAAGAAGGAGAGAGAAAAAAAAAAATAGAAAATTTCACGTTGATGAAAGATTTATATGGTGCTTGGGAGGTATAGAGGAGGTTAATCCATTACATGTTTTATTATTCTAATTATTTATAAATCTTTTTAAAATATGACTATGAGAGGCTTTATGAAGCACTTGCTGATGAACTGGACAGTAGCATAGTCATATATCACTGTGTGTTTGAGAGAGATGAGGGTCGGATAACACCGTTTCTTTGGTCTGGTTTTTTTGCTGTGGTGGGGTTGCGAAAGTTCTTAGATTGACATTATTCCTGAACAATCTTCCTTCCAGTCTTAATTTCTTCTATGACAACTATAGCTTCTTGACGTATATGTCAAGACACATAACTATTACATCGTATTAGACATCAATGTTTTCTACGAATTCTTAATAAACAGGAAAAGTACAACATGTTTATATAATTTTTTTTTAAATATCTCAGATGCTTTTGTGGGACCTGACATAGACATGTTATAACAATCTTCACACTTTTTTTCCTTGTAGCAGAACTAAGCCCCAAGATGGGTGATTGGAGCGCTTTGGGCCGGCTCCTGGACAAGGTGCAGGCATACTCGACAGCCGGAGGCAAGGTCTGGCTCTCTGTCCTCTTCATCTTCCGCATTCTGGTGTTGGGGACAGCCGTGGAGTCGGCGTGGGGCGACGAACAATCCGCTTTCAAGTGCAACACGCAGCAACCGGGTTGTGAGAACGTGTGCTATGACAAGTCGTTCCCTATTTCACACGTCCGGTTCTGGGTGCTGCAGATCATCTTTGTGTCGACGCCGACTCTCCTCTACCTGGCGCACGTCTTCTACCTGATGCGCAAAGAGCAGAAGCTGAACCGGCAGGAGGAAGAGTTGCGCGCAGTCCAGAACGATGGCGCCGACGTGGACGGGCCTCTTAAACGCATCGAGCTCAAAAAGTTCAAGCATGGCCTGCAGGAGCACGGCAAGGTGAAGATGAAGGGCGCCCTGTTGCGCACCTACGTGGTCAGCATTCTCTTCAAGTCTTTCTTTGAAATCGCTTTCCTGCTCATTCAGTGGTACATCTACGGCTTCAGCTTGGCTGCCGTGTACACATGCGAGCGCTCGCCATGCCCCCATCGCGTCGACTGCTTCTTGTCACGACCCACCGAGAAAACGGTGTTTATCATCTTCATGCTGGTGGTGTCGCTCGTCTCGCTGGTTCTCAATGGCGCCGAGCTCTTCTACGTTTTTTTCAAGCGGATCAAGGACCGCGTCAAGGGAAGGCAGGGGCAGTTTCAGTCCAACACCTTAACCCACACTCCCAAGGACTTGCCAGGCACCAAGTATGCCTTCTACAATGGATGCCCGTCCCCTACAGCGCCGCTGTCACCCATGTCGCCGCCGGGCTACAAGCTAGCCACGGGCGAGAGGACCAACTCTTGCCGCAACTACAACAAGCAGGCGAGTGAGCAAAACTGGGCGAACTACAGCACCGAGCGCCAGCGCTTGGGCCACAACGGCAGCACCATCTCCAACTCTCACGCACACGCTTTTGACTACCCAGACGAAGGTCACGAGCACAAGAGGGCGCCTGTGAGCAGTGAGATGCAGCCTCTGTCACTCACCGAACCGAGACCGGCCAGCCGTGCGAGCAGCCGCATTAGCAGCCGGGCCAGGCCTGACGACCTGGATGTCTAAAAGCTGCGCTAACCCATGCCGCGCTTGCGTTGTGCCACCAGTCTCTTAAGGACATAAGGTGCAAAGACAAAGAGAGAGAAAAAAAAAATCGTCTCTTGCACTCGGGGAAAGGACACTGTCCAGTGTCCTGTTCTTACTCTAGAGTGTAGATGCAGAGACGTAAAAATTACTCACACTGCTGGAGGTACTATGTGTTAATTAACGTCAATGTCTAAGACTAGCGGCGCTAACATGCCTTTAACAGCCGAACAGTGACAGGGCTGAGAGGCCAATTCAGAGCTTATTCAATTCACTTCTTGTAATTTGTGCATTACCCTCCCCCCCTTCCTGGATAAATATGGTCACGTGATTGTTTTTCATTGATTTATCCTTCTAGCTGCAATTAAAAAAAAAAAAAGCAAAAAAAAAGCCAAGCATACTCTATTGGTTTACAACTTTCGCAACATCCTCGTCATCTCTAAGACCTCGATGCTGTCTAGTCACCCGGGGTTGTGTGGCGGTTTCTAGTGCTGAAGTTAATGAATTCATATTTATTTATTCATAAAGAGTACAGGACAACCACCACTCAGTGACTGACTACTCAAGGTCAACTTTATCCGAGTAAAACTTCGCACAAAACTAATAGCAATAACAAATTCATTAGAGCCAACTGCGTATTTATTGACAATAATCCAAATTTCGGCATTTATTATAGTTTTTTTTTTTTTATTAACACAAAAAGGTCGCTTTTATTAATCGTAGTGAACTGTCGTTTTTTTTTCCTGATAAACTTTGAATATATGTCTTGTTTATTTTGATGATTTTAGTGTTCGTTCTCTTGGTGTGGGAAATCTGCATTTTTTTTTTTTTTATTGCTTTGAAAGGTTTTATAGGTTCTCCCTTTTAAAAAATTATGTGCCACTTTTCCTTATTCCAGCATTCGTTATTTGGAAAAAGGACGCAAGTTCTGTCTGTGTTCTACTCAAGTAGTGTCTTATTTTTTCTTTATCTTTTTTTTTTTTTTAAATCAGTGTAATCGTGCTGCTTGAGAGATAGAGTTTTAGTACTGTAAAATCAAGCTAACTGTCACAAATGTGAGTTTTTAGAGGACTGCTTTTTGGAGCTGGACTAATATTTAGTCATTTAAAAGAATGAATGAGGAAAAAAATGAATACATGAATGAATATGAGATGTACGCCAATGTAGCTTCACAATTACCAAAAACGCTAGATGAAATTTAGATATTTTTTTTTTACTTCTTTTTAAGGTTTTGATTTGCAAATTTCACATCACAGCATATCGGTACTCAAACAGGAAGGTTCTATATATAAATTTATTTCTTTTTTTTTTTTCCAGCTACAATGGTGTTTGCACTGAGACTTTGGTAAGGATGTTTTATGATGCAGAAATGGCTACATGTTCTCTCTGTTATGCATGTGACTAATTTATTTGACAATATACCAGGCCAACAATCACTATATCAAAACAGATTTCATGTGAAAACCCTTTTTTATGCGCCTGGACCTTGACGGCTCAGAGCAAGAGATTTCATATCCACTGAATGAGGCAAATACAGACTTATGTTTAATTTTGATCCACTGTCGTACAGTGCGCAAATGTATGATAGCAACAAGAACAACAACAAAAAGTCATAAATCAAATCTGTGAAAAGAAAATGGCTGTTTTAACCAATAAAGATTTTTCTTTGTTATATTACACGTGGTTATGTTTTCATAAATATATTTGCATTCTCAGAGTTTCATATATCTACTCCACATTAATGACGAATTCCTGTTTTTTTTTTTGTTTTTTTTACATTTTACAAGCTGTTAAACACATACAATCTAAAAATGACACAATGCACAACAATTTGTTTGGAGCCAGTATTAAATAAGGCCTGGTACAGGCATTTCGCTTGAAAGAATTAGCTTTACACAAAACCACGCACATAAACCGAGGCAATAAGGCTACACCGGCGTCATGGCCAAAATCCGATGCCAAGACTTACTTACAAACTGCAAAAGACTAATACGCTTTTACATGTATGTCTTAAAATGCCTCTGAAACTTTTAAATTTGCATCATATAAAAAGATCCAGTGCTTTTTTTCCCCCTTATCCAAGTTTCGTATTTAACCTTTCCACAAAGCTAAATAAAACCACATGTCTGGGCCGAGCCTGTGGACCACATGTGGCTAGAGCAGAGAGTGCAGGGGGAGAAAAAAAAAAAGCATGAGGCTTTGATCTAGTGCTAATTAATCCAGATCTTTCATTCATTTTATTCATCTATGGCTTTTTTCTTTTTTTTTTTTTAAATATCAGCTTTATCACCCAGTCTTTTGGGTTTATGAACGGAGATTCCCTGAGAATGACGTCCTCGAAAAGGGGTTATCCAGGTAACTTTCCGAAGAGATCCGTGTAGGTAATGGATCATTTTTTGAGCAATGGAAAGAATATCAAAATAGCCGAAGATTACGAATAAACGCTTCCCCCATCTTTTTGCGTTTCGATAACGCCGCATGATGCAACGCCGGTCCTGTGATGCGCAACTCTGCGCCCTCCTCAGAAGTGCAGGAGCATGTCTTAGACGGCAATCCGCGGCTCACACGTGGTCCTCTCGGCTATTTTTGGACAATGGGGATTCAACTGAGGACGGGTTTTAAACGCGTGTAAAAGCTCGCTTCTCTCCACAACCTCCTGGAAACCTCGGCTTTGGAGTTACATTTCCTCTGCCTGAGCAGCCACCCAGACCACAACTCCAGGGTGGTTCTGGGAATCCGTGTTAAAGCTGCTAACCTTGCCTAAAAATGGCAAATCGGCTCATTGTTATGACGTTGCCCCCACGTCTAATAAAAACATATGTTCTCGTAATATTTTTCTATTGGCTAGCAAAATCCGACCTTCTTATTTGCGTCGAAAAAAGGCCTCTTACTGATTCCCAGCTGTGTTGCGTTCGCAACATGAAACAACCCCTTTTCCATCTTTATGAAAAACACAAACACAAACACATGAAGGGTTTCGGGGCATTTATTCAGCCAGCGAAGCTACGATTTCCCAAAGGTTAAGTAAGGTAACGTTATGGGCCGTGAGGTCGATCTTAACACTGTCAGCTACGAACATCTTTTCAGAATAAGCCAGTGCTACGTTCTTGAAGTACTCATTCCTTTTAATTATTTATTTTTGGGAATACCACACACGTACATAAAGAAAGCAGAACATATATCATCTTTTTTGAAGCAGATTGGCATTCTGTATGAGTGTTGAAACACCAGGTCCTTGCATGCAGGGTGTGAAAAAAAATCAGATGTTTTCAGTCTTCAGATAAAAAAAAAAAAAAAACGAAAAAAAAAAAACCCTGGGGCCTGTGCTCTCTTCTTGGCCGTCCTGCGTGAGCATATCATGCACAGTTATGTTTCCTGCACACTCTTCGCTGTTTACTTAAGCACGAGCGAATCAAAACAGTAGGATGCTTCCAATTCTTCAACTGGGAGAGCAGTCGATATCGAATGGTGTCTTGGCTTTGGTTGCGGGTGAGGACTGGATTCGCTGCCTGTCCCGTTTCACTCTCACAATATCCACCTCTGGCCCTCTGTGCACAGGCTGGAACTCGGCATAAAGGGGCTGCGGTTTTATTAAACATGGATGAGCTGCTACCAAACATGAACTGGAGAATATGAGTCAGACCACCGCCGTGTCTCTTCGTCTTCAACTTCATCCTCTGCTGCTTTGTCATCAAATTCATTTTGTTCAGTATTCTTTGCATTTCGTTTTCTCGTCCCTGTTTTAATTTCTGCTTTTATTACTTTTCCTTTCGCTGCTAAGAAGTCTTTCACTCATTCGTTTCATGTCCATTTTAGCTCAGTTTGGTCATTGGCCAATTCGCACTACTAGCTAGCTCACCTCTGTCACATCTACAGCTACAATCCAGGAAGGTTGAAGGCTCACAGATGGCCTTTTTTTCAAGCATCGTTATACTGATTGACAGGGGATATATTAATGGCAGCCCGCCCACCCAGGCAGCATGGCCAGGTTTGCTCTAATGGACTCACAGCCACAGATAGCCATTGGGAATTGTTGCAACACACAGGAAACTTATTCTGTATAGATAAAGACATGGTGCATGGTGATGGACTGTTCAATTCAATTCTAGATCACTTTTAACAATAGGCATAGTCTTACTGTTCTTGGTGGTGAAGGGATTGGACTTTGGATATGAAGGTCATGAGTTCAAATCCCAGCCACACCAAGCTGCCACTCCTGGGCCCCTGAGCAAGGCTCTTGTGGCACAGAATGTCCATTCATTACGGTTCAATCATTGTTAAGGTTTGCTGTTTAGTGATGTTCATGGAAGCCATTGTAGCAGCCTGTTGATATTAATTGCAGTTCATCTTCAAAGTTCTGAGTTGCTCAACTTTATAGATGTTTAAGATTAGGAACATTAAAAATGCTTCTAAACCCATTTAGGACTCATTTATTGTTTCTGGTCATGGTGAAACCAGAGTCTATGCGAGTGCATCGGGTATGAGTTGTAGCGGGTATCTTCTGGCACCGTGCCAAAAAATTGCTCCCTCTGATGCCAACGTCCCGCTGTTTGAATAATGAAAAGGAATAGGCCTAGACATTCTGAACATAATATTCTTTCATTTCATTTTTTTTCGGAAAACAACACTAAACACTCAACTATGCCAGTTTATTCATTCTGCTTAAAGTACACCGTATGCCTGGGTTTGCTTTCGAAATGATATCTGGGGCAATTTAGAAACCACAATTTGACTAGCAGTCGATGCTTTTTAATGCATGCAAATGAGCTTTCTCAGAATAGATTTTCACAGGAAGCACTATTTTTTTTTCTGTCTTATCAGTGTTCTTTTTTTTTTTTTTCGCCTTCTAATTCACATAAGCCTTGCACACTCAATTTCATATTTGTATGCCGCTTTCCCTTCAGGGCGCACGAAGAGCTGATTGTTAAAAGCTGCCTGGAGATATTTTGAAGATTTGGAAAAGCAGAGTGAAACGAGGCACAGCTCGTGGGCCGTGTGAAGTCGATGGGCTCTTTCCAGCTTTCCATGTGTTTCATAAAAGCGTGCAGAGCAGCCGTACATGCTCAACAGACAAAGCAAATCAGAACAAGCGGCCGAGGGAAAAAAAAAAAGTCAAAAAAAAGCGTGACACATGCTATAGAAAAAGTAGTGTCTCTAGTGGTGTTCAGTGGAAGTGGTAAAAAAGTCGCGCTCCGGGTTCAAGTTGAAGGAGAGGGCAGCTGCAAAAGCTCCTGGAGCACGAAAGGGACAGGAGCCACATCGATAAAAACAAACAGCAGAGCACGGTGGAACATAATTCGGGATGTAAAACTGTGTTCCCAACGCCATGAATCAGTCGTGCTCTGGCTCTTTCCGCTCCCTTTCTCATCTTCTATGTCTCTCTCTGTCAGACCTCTGTGTGCGTGAGCTCTCGGGCCAAGCAAGCATGTGGGACGGATTAGCGCTCGGTCCTGACGCTGTCCTTTCAAATCGGATGCTCGAGCGCTGCATCTTATCTGACAGCGGTCACGCTCCAGCTCCGAGGGCGAAGTGTCAAGGCTGTTAACGAGCAGGAAGTGAGACCCATTTAAAAACGGAGGATCTTTAAACGCCCTTGCTTTTAGGTAGCTATAACTCTGAGTTATAATTAATCATCGGTTAACTGAGAGGTCAAGAGACAGAAAGCATGCAGCACTCGGCCAAAGACAATAGCGGGGCCGAGCTGGCATAAACCAAATATTTCCATAGTCACCCCTTTCGTGCAGTTCTGCGGATTTTCCTGACACTTCCACACCGGCATTCACTTACTGTGAACATACAAAACATAGACCATGGTCATTATTCTAAATTTAGCCAGATGGGCCCCAGTTTTCCATTGCAAGATCCAAATCGTGAAAATAAAGCCAAGAATATTCAAAGTATGGAGGGGGGGAGAAAAAAAAGTAGTATTTCACTCACATAACCAATATCTATGCAAAGAATGCCTCAGATTTAATCAGTTTCAGTGGGGCTATTTTGGCAATATGTATTTGCCACAGCTGTAATTTTAGTGCAGAAGGTCTGTAACTGGTTGCAGAGAAGGAACACAGGATAATATCCTAGAGCAATGACTGAGAAACTGGAGAAGGGGCTTTATGGACCGACTGGGTCAGGCCATAGACTGCTTTGTACTCGAGGCATAATCAGCTTTAACCACTTTGTGTTTTGGATTTTAAAGCATTGTGCATCTTTCACAATTGTATTCTTTTAGATAAGGAGATTTGGACTGTTGATCATATTACTGTCTTGCAGCTCCACCCACTGTTTATGATTACAGCGCTTGCAATAGACCTCCTTTACAAACTTTTTAGTATTTCGATGAACACAATGTAAATGTTCAAAAAACAAGAACAACAAGACATATTCCTCTTACAGAAGCGATATTTCGTTTGAATTTAGATTTACAGTATTTGGTAGATTCTCTTAACATGATGTACAATTACCTCTTTTGTACATCTGGGAAGTTTACAGTGAAGGGCCTTGCTCAAAATGTCCAGCATTGGTAGACTGGCAGTGCAGGATTATGAACCCCCAATCTTTCAATCAGAAGTCTAGCATCTCAACCAGTATGCTAGCACTTCCCTTGTATACCAGACTAAAGTCAAGCCGAGTCCAGTCAGGAGGAGTTTTAAGCTTTGAGACAATGTACATTGTAATTAAATCGTTTTTTGTGCACTTCTATGTTTCTATTTTTTTTTAAGTGTTGTACTTAAGTAAATTTTTTAATGATATCCGTTACTAAGCTAAAAAACTAAATGAATACAAATAATGCACTAATAGAAACTACTGATTGATTGATGGGTGGAGAACGAACGCACTGAACTGAGAAAGAAAGATGGAGACGGACAAGAAGTTCGCCAGTGATGCAGACCTGGCTGAAAGCAAAATGCAGTCGAAACGAAAGTTGTTCAATCCGTGCGTTCACCGTCTGAATTCTGAATTTGCACTTGCGATTTCTCTCAATATGTTAAATGACATTATAAGAGGAGATTTTTTGCTGCAAAAGTGCAAAACTCAAATTAGCCTCAAGCCATGGACTGTTGTGCTTTTTATTTCTTTCTTTTTTGTTATTGCACTTCAAAGTTGTTCCTTTCTTCAACTAGGTTAAGATTAATATCTCCTTGTCCTTTTTTTGACTTAAACAAAATTCCCCATCCCACCCCCACTGTAAAAAAAAAAAGTAACTCAGTAAATTTTACTCATTGAGGTACATTTGAAATGAGGTACTTTTTACTTGAGTAGGTTTTTAGACTGGTAACTTTACTTGTAATTAAGTAACATTTCTTTGAAGTAACAGTACTTTCACTTGAAATAAAATATTTTACTTTCACAAAAATATGCGTAATGGTAGACCTTGTATCATGCTAACTAAACTGTCTAATGCAGGGATCACCAACATGGTGGACCACATGAGTACCCTGCGGGCCTTTTCTAAAAATAGCTGTTTCCTACTTTGGTAAATCATTGTTGATAATTATTATGAGAAATCATTAACATGATCAGTGTCTTAATAAGTGTATAATAAGTGTCAGTGTATAATAAAAGGTTAATTTAACAAATTTGTTATTTCAGATCCATCTGAAAATTGTGTGTATCAAACTGGTAGCCCTTCACATTAATCGGTACCCAAGAAGTAGCTCTCAGTTTCAAAAAGGTTGGTGACCCCTGGTCTAATGCTACTAGAAAACAATGCCCAGGTTAGCTTTGCTACAGTAGGGTTGCACTAGCATACTACCAACCCATTAAATAAGCTTTAAATGTATGATCCCCAAAACAGTTTCTCCTTTTTCAGTTATCTTAAGCTTTTTTGCCTGTATTTTATAACTCATACACTATAGCAAAAGTAGTAATTCAGTGATTAAGATATAAGGCCTAGGATTAGGAAGTTGCCATTTCAAACCCCAGGACCACCAAGCTGTCACTGCTCGGCCCTTGAGAAAGTCTTTATCCCTCAACTGTTCAGATGTATAAATAGGATAATTGTATGTTGCTTAGGAAAAGGGGGACAAACGCCATCAATTTAAATGTCATACAAAATTGCTAGCAGGATGTTTTAATAAAAGCACGTCAGTAGTTAGGTTTTAGTTTCCTAGCAACTTATAGACATTTATATAATGCGTTGGGCTTCTGAAGGTAATCCGAAGGTAATGAGTTCAAATCCCAGCCACACCCAGCTGCCACCTCTGGGCTCCTGAGCAAAGCCATTAAACCCATCGCTGCTCAGGTGTATGAATGAGATAAATGTTTTACATTGGATAAGCACAGTGGTGTTTTCGTGCCCAAACCCGGGAATAAAGTTAAAAAAATTTCATGGCAATATAGAAAACAGCCGAAATACTGAAGTACTTGCGACGAGTTGCGCCGTTGTTTAACTCCTTCAGGTTTCATTTTTTTTGATCATCATTCTCATAGTTATTTGAGAAACAACATATCCTCCTCTAATAGCACACAGATGAACCATCAATTTCTTTCAAACTGCACAAAGTGGCAATTTCCTTAAAGTCTGTCAGATTTTTTCCTAGTAATTAACTAAATAATTAACTAATATAACTAATGATAAAATACAAATAATATGCTTATTGCTGAATCCTATCTTAAAACTCTATTTAACCAAATGCTCCTATTTTTTAAACATTTGACTTTATTCTCATAATTTCGACTTTATTCTCATACTGCTACGACTTTTATCTCGGACCCTCAGTTTTTCCTTTTTTTTTTTGCATGACACGAAAACTTAATCGTAGATTAGGGCGTCTGTCAAATACCCCAAATAAAAAGGATCAATGTAAACATATACCACTCTTTCATCTTAAACAGTGTATTATTAGAAATGTAACATTTAAGACACAAAAACTGTAGAACAGTCACATTAGAAGTTACATCAAAGGGTTTGGCTTTCAATTCATCAAGTCAAGTCAAGTCAAGTTTATTTCTATTGCGCTTTTCACAACAGACATTGTCTCAAAGCAGCTTTACAGAAATCAATAAGGTGAACGATGTGTATTTATCCCTGATAAGCAGCCGTGGTGACTGTGGCAAGGAAAAACTCCCATAGATGTTATGAGCAAGAAACCTTGAGAGGAACCAGACTCAAAAGGGGAACCCATCCTCATTTGGGTGACATCAAGAGTTGGATCATAAATCTAAATTCATCATTGGACTATGTTTCCCCATAAGCCACAGCACTTTATGGATTCTTGACACATGACTGATTTTGCACATTTCGCCTTTTCTGCTAATGAAATCATGTATTTAAAGTACATCTTGCACCTCACTCACTCTCACATTTGTCTCACTCGATTCAGGTTCTTTTTCTCGTTAATTCACGTTTTGCTTCTTTTGCTTTTACGTTTTCACTGTAAATAAACAAAGTCTCCACTTTGCGTCTGCACTCGCTTTAGTTACATGATGACTATGTTCAGTTATGTTTGATTTTTCAGTGCCGTTCTTTGCACCTCGGGTCATTTATTATTACAAATATCGCATACCGCTTGTGCTTCCTCCAAGGTGATCTGTGTGGTTAAAAATAAATGAAAGAACGAGCTGTGACTGACGCTTTCCTCTGCCGTGTCGCATTTAAACTGAATGAAATGACACGATGGCCAAAAAACCCCACTCAGTCTGGTCCAAAACGGAAATCTTCCTTAACACCACAGCATGTTCCTGTCAGTAATGTTAACCTTCAGGCCTAGCTGGAATAGAAAAAGTTTTTTTTTTCTATCACACTGTTAGAAAATAAAAAATCAGGGCCTGAAGAACACTTTTAATTTCTTAACACATATTCCAATGCTCTTGGTTGTTATGAATTCATGTTAAATGTAGCACAGTGGTTAAGTGGAGGCTTTGTAACAGCTACTCTTGCTTCTTTTTCTACCAGTGGGCGGTGGTAGATCAGTGATTAAGGCCTTGAGCGAGACCCCTAACTCTTCTTTGGTGTATCAAAGAAAGAATTTCACCGTGCTATAAAGTACATGATAAGTATAATGCACCTTTTTTTTTTTCAAGGTTTTTCCCACAGATATATTCCGCCCCCCAAAAAAACCCCTAAAAAACCACAATGCGTCCACAATAACCTTGTTAAAGCCGTGGCAATGCATTTAGTTATTTTCTCCCTCTCAATAGACGGCATACATGCCAAAGAAACAGCGGCGCTCGGATGCTGAGGAACACTGAGATCAGCAGATCTGCCTTTCCCAAAGCTGTACAGCTCAGTGACTATGACATAGCACGTCTTTAACCATAGCCGACATGTTCAAAAACAAATCCCATCGTACATGCACAGATTTCGCAGGCCGACCCTGTTTTCATTCTTCTTCAAAAAGCCAGCTGATCTGCACACGCTGGCAATCTAAAAAGAAAAAAAAACACATTGAGAAATGATCATATGTTGTTTACAGAACAGTGCCTCCTGCTGTTGGATGAAAAACACACTGATCAATGGCTGTTGGGGAAAGTGGGATAATTAACTCCATTCTTTTGAGCGAGGATTTGGTTATTTACAGAACACAGCTTCATGTCCGAGTCCTCTTCCCATTTATCTTAGGCAGCCGCCATTTATATCCACTATCTGCACATCAATTTCATTCAGTCATCTTCATTAAGCACTTCATCCTGGTTAGGGTTGTGGTGAAGTTTAACTTGGAAACGCTCAGCATCCTGTATGGAAATCCAGTCCATCATAAAGCACCATGAAAACAATAGGACTATTTAGCAATCTTCTACTATCATGTTTCTTCAGAAGGAGCCTGGAGGAACCAACTCCAACCCTAACCCAAGGTCGAATGTTAGGGCTGTGAGGTGATAATTCTACCCTCTACACCACTTTTGTGCAGCTTTTCCTCCTCAAGTTGAAGGATATTTTCTTTTATTTTGAAATGTATTGTGTATAATTAATTATCTTTCTGTTATATGTGTTCACCAGAACAAAATGGAAAATATGAGTCAGACCACTTTTATGTCTCTTCTTTTGTGCTGTTCCTGCTAATTCAACATTTATACTACTTATTTTTGACAGGTTGGTATATATCTCTGCATTGCAGATCAACATCCTTTCAATTTCAGTTCAATTCAATTCATTTTTATTTGTATTGCGCTTTTAACAATGAAAATTGTCTCAAAGCAGCTTTACACAGACAATGTGGTGAGTAAAAGTGAATATGTTCTTTATAAGTAAGTTTGTCCCTGATGAGTGAGCTGGTGGCGACTGTGGCAAGGAAAAACTCCCCGAGATGGCATAAGAAAGAAACCTTGAGAGGAACCAGACTCAACAGAGGGAACCCATCCTCATCTGGGTTACACCGAATGTCCAATTTCAATGCAATTCGTTTTTATTTGTAGAGCCCATTTTGATAATGGGCATTGTCTAAAACACAGAGTTATAAGTTTACTGTCTATAAGTTTGTTCCTTATTATTGTGCGTTTGAGACTGAGCCAGTGGTGTTTGTTGCAAAGAGAAACTCCCTGAGATGGCATGAGGAAGAAACCTTGAGAGAAATCACTTTAATTTAGTTGTGTTATCCTAGTAGGAAAAGTATGTTTTAATTATACATCTAATGTAGAATGGCCAGTCTAATGGATCAACAGTTACCACTAACGGAGGAAGAATTCAAGAATTTAATTTCTTCGGTTATAAAAGATCATTTTGACCTGTTTTTCCCAGCATCTAGAAACACAATATCGTCAGCCAGATGGTACCAATGCAAAAGTGTGAGGTGAAAATTCTTTAATAATCTGATCTTATTGAATCTTAAAAATTGCCAATGATGTTAGCACAGCTTACCACTCTTCTTTAGATATACTCTCTAAACTTTGTAACTTTGTCCTTAATTTGCTAACACATTCCCTAGAGCCTCAGAAGCATTTCCATATGAGTAATTTACACAAAATGTTATAATGTTTGCAATGTTTATAATGTTTATAATGTTTTAAAAAATTATTCTCGTTAAGAGATACGTTCTCTGTTGAAACTTCTTGAACCAGACTCAAAAGGGAACACATCCTCATCTGGATGGAACTGAATGTCCATTCATTACACTTCCATCCTTTGCTGCTGTAAGTAGTTACTGGCCACACTTCTACAGTACCTAGCTCACCGATATCACACTCTTTGTGCTAAAGAGACGCCCTTTATTTTGAAATATGGAGTACAAGTTTACATTTTGTTTGATTTCCTAAGCATATCAGCTAGCAATCTCTAGAATGAGGATGGCCTATAACAATGAAGTCCAAAGAAACTGACCCATCGATGCAGCTAGCCGAGAAAGCTAGGTGATAGCTGTTAGCTAATTGTAGCCTCTTAAAATAGCATGTCTAACATTAAAATGTCATGCTAATATTTAGTATAAAAGCGCTTTTTCTGTGGGAGGTGGTAGCTAAGTGTTTAAGGTAATGGCCTCTGGATTACAAAATAACAAATTCAAATCCTGTTACCAACAAGTTGCTAATGCTGGGCATTTGAACAAGGCCCTTAACCCTCAACTGTTCAGTTCGTCACTCTGGATAAGAGCATCTGCCAAAGGCTATAAATGTAATTGTAATTGTTCAGCAAAACAGGCTTTATTCTACCCAATCACAGAACAGTAAATAATTACAGGCCTGCTTTGTATTTTGTGCCGAGTCAACTGATCAGTCAAATAGCCTTGTGATTTCCAATAAATTATGAAAAAAAATAAAAATCAAACACCCTATTGATGATGGTACACAGATCCCCGGGGGTCTCCAGACTCCACTTAGAGAAGCACTGCCTTAGAAGCCAGCTGCCTGTTGCTACTTTCCAGTTGGGACTGGCATTATCTCAAGAATGTGTACAAATTCAATGTTGTGCTGCTTTGAATAAGAGGACAAAATGTTTTCACCATATGTTTACTTGGTTTCACCATTTCCAGCAGCCCCAACTAATTGAAGGACTTTTGCAAGGTCATTGGTTAACCGTTCCTTCAGCCTCTCTTGGAAACGTGATGTAGCACGAGAGGAACGCTCGAAACGTGTAACAGTGTAAGCTTCAAAGGGATTTCAAGAAATCCATTGTTTAAGGACAGGCTTGGAGGAACAATCAATGCCTTTGGCGAAGCTGAAATTTGGAGCACCTGAGGTGCTACTCGAAAAACATCAGTCGAAGTGAACGTGTTGATGAATATGAATTAACTGGACCATACCATGGTTGTTTGCTGTATTAGTTTTTGGGCTGCCAGGTTGGGGTGAAGCATAAGGCAAGAGAAAAAGAGAGAGAGAGAGAGAGAGAGGGTCTCAGGAAATGTAAAAAGGAAAAGGAAGTGTGAAAGCAGGCATGCATTCCAACCACGCTGACTGAAACAACATTGTCTTGTGATTGCAAATCCATAAAGTCTGCAGTCACAATCAGATAAAACGAAATAGGTGGGGGATGTTTGCAGCATATTAAACTCTTGCTTTAAGGTTTTCCATGAATTTTTCATGCAATAGAGGCGATACAGGCTCATGGAAACAACCTGAAAATAATTCCACAGTTGCCAAAACGTTAAAAAAAATAATAATCGAATTGCCATTGCTATGCCTGGCTGAGATGCACAGTAATGGTAATTGCAGGTATAAATAACCTGATAATCATCGGTCTATAATGCTTTCCACTTTATCTACTTGGTTTCAACGCCAATCATAACAAACAATACTATTTACTCACTCGGCTTTTTATCTAGAGCATTTTATCAAAAATGAATCAAACCCGAACAGCTACTGCGGGTGGAGGAATTTGGGTTTCTTTTAGCGAGACTGTCGTCGGTTATAGCAGCCAAGCGTCCGGTTGCAACGCATGACCAGCGTCTTACGAAAGACTCAGAATAGCCAAAGCAACAAAGGTATCCAGGCCACGCACAAACAACCAAACAGGGCCAACAAAGCTCTGATTAGCCATCAGCTCACAGTGGAACAGAAAACACAAGGAGGAGCTTGGACCTGCAACAACAGCTTAACATGCACAGTGGACTTTGTAACCCTTAGCTGTTATCCTTTTAGACAATCTAAATCATAGAAATACAAGAACTACAGAAATATATTAATGCAATTGGAACTGTTTTGCAAATGCTGGGAATAAACACAATGTCTTGTGTATTTATATTTTGGATTATCGTGGATATTGTGATATATTACAATGCTTTAGGAGTTTAAAAATCCACCCCATAAAAATGCCTTGGAATGAATCTTTGTAAAAAATAAAAATAAATTAAAAAATTAAAATAAATAAATAAATCATGTGATCAGTGGGGAAAAAAAAAGCACAATATTTCCAATCCTTATTGGATGCGTATTGGACGTATAAGTGCATTATATTATTATTATTATTTTTTTTGGAAGAATTGTCCACTCTGGAGTTGTCACGGAACACCAGACAGCGGAAACCGGGACTGAAACAAGGTGTAGTTTATTGATCTTAAACAGAACAAACACAGGAGAATCAGAAACTGGAGTGCAGGAAATAATAAACTTAGCTGTAGCGAGCTTCACGAGAAGCGCAACGAGGAGCACAGGGAACACAGGAGAAAGCAGGATCAGTAGAACATCTGGATGATCTAGGGTTAGGTATACAATAGATCGGACGGCGAGTAAAGGGGGAGAGAGATCATTTAAAGGGAACGGATTAAGGAAAAAACAGGTGCAGGTGATTAATAGGAGGGAGAGGCTGAGCGAGAGTGTTGAGCCTTTGAGGGGGGTGTGGCTGATGGTTCTCTGACAGGAGTCATCTGGAAATATGATAAATGATATAATATAATATAATATAATATAAGCTAAAGCAACATATTCAGAATTGCAGACAATCTAGTAAAATATTGCATGTGGTTAGGGAATGTTGGTTTTGCAATGTGTGCCTGAAGATGTTGTGCACGACATAACATTGTAAAAAGAGGACATGTGTTGGACTCCCATCTCCTGTCACTTTCTTATTGATTTTAAAAAGCACATAGTGGTTCATATGAACTTCTCAGAGCAAAGCCAGAAGGTTGGATGGAGCAAGTGATGGATTATGTGATAATCAAGTTTTACATCCCGGTTATCCAAGTGTCCCACAAATATGAATAAAAAATAAAAGACTTTGTTCTTTTTTGATTTAACAGAATGCTTTCAATAGTACAACAAATGGACCAAAATGGTAAACATTACTCATTTATACTTTCTCACTAATCGTTTTTTTTTTTTTGTGGTAAGATATCAACAAATTTGTTTATGTCTGTAATTGGCAGGGAAGCACATTCAAATAATAATAATAAAAAAAAAATAATGCAATGCAGCATTTGACTGACTTTTCTGACTTTGACTCAAGTAAGATTCTGGCTTATTTATACTTTCACTTTTTTGTCAACCATCCCTGGTACCTGCAGCATTCTGTTAATAATCGTTTGTAAAGCAGTGCCCTTGTTGACCTCCAAGTCCATAGCCCTTTAATTGGAAGTAAATCCTGTGTGTGTGTGTGTGTGTGTGTGTGTGTGTGTGTGTGTGTGTGTGTGTGTGTGTGTGTGTGTTGTGCAGGCCACCAGGTTCATCATGGTGACCAGGAAAAAGAGATAATGATAAAAACCATAAAGAATAATGAGCTTTTACCTCCTTCTATTTTATACCCCTATATATATATATATATATATATATATATATATATATATATATATATATATATATATATATATATATATACAGTATGGGGGAGGTGGTAGCACAATGGGAGCACTCTGGGTTACTGATCAGACGGTCAGAGATTTAAGCCCCCAGCCAAGCTGCCAGCTGACCCTACTGAATTTTACTGGGCTGTAAAGTAAATGTGACAAGTATAAAGCATCTTTCTAATCAACCCTTGCATCTTCTTCATACATCTGAGATCAGTCTGACTGTTGGACTATGTAATATTGGCAACAAAGCATTTGACACATTCTTAACTGGAATGCCAAGTCCAAGATGCTTTTATGAAGACCTTTTCTTTTACATAAATAAACACCTTCAAATCCGAAAGTATGCAATTCATCAGTGTTGCCATTTTGCATCACGTTGTTTTTGGCTCAAAAGGAGGCAATTAGCTGCTTTAACCTAAAAGTAATCAAAGTGAACTTTCGAAGCAGCTGACATCATTCAAGGTTTGAGTCACCATGACTTCAGCTGTGAGCTAAAGCCAGTCGATTCCTGGCCATTCTCTCTCTGGGTTTCTGTGCTGAAAGCATTCTTTTGTTTATATGGCCCACAAGCCACCGAGACATGTGAACGAAGGAACTAATGCAAAGCCAGAAAGCATCAAACGAGGGTTGAATTTTACCTTCCATTTTTACTTCCGACGTGAAGACCTTGCTTGATGTCGCTCTTTGTTCGGACGTTTTAGCAATGACATAACATATCACACGTTGTCCTACAAACTTCTTTTTAAATCTTCTTGATTTGTTAATATGTGGATGCAGTTGAGATAAGAATGAGAAAATGGGTTGTAGTAGTGTGGAGATGGGAGTTTAGCTTGAATCAGCAAAATGAAAGGCAAGAAAACAACCTACTAAGTGTCTAAGGTCATGTCCACATGATATGTTTTCGTATGAAGAACACATATTCTGGCCTTCCGTCCACACTGATATGTATCTGTTTTCAGTCAACAAAAAGGTCGTTTTTTTGGAAACGCTCTCCAAAGTGGATACATATTAAAAAGCCGTTTTCTCGTTGCAATGTGGACTGTGAAAGGAGAAGCTTTCGAAAACTATGACACTTTTTTGTCATTGGCGCAACATTTTAAAGAGCCGGAGAGTAAATAAATGATAGGCAGAAATCAACACTTAAACATTGTACCCTAGGCATAAAAGCATTAAAACTGAGAACAAGCCTAAAGCAAAAATAAATTTCATATTTTGAGAATTTCCCTCTGGCAAGTTTTTCTCTCTTGGATGAATAAAGTGATGTATCTGTGGAACATAAATATGACAAGAACAACAGGCCACAAATGGCAAGTGCTTGACAATGGGGTGGTGACAAACCAGTGCTCATTAATAACAAACAGGAAACAGGTGTGTGTGTGTGTGTGTGTGTGTGTGTGTGTGTGTGTGTGTGTGTGTGTGAGAAAGAGAGTAAGTGTGAGAGTGTGATGTGCCAACGCTGATGGGTAATGAGTTCTGTGGCATGACATACTGTAGGATTAAAGATCAGATATCAATAAACCAGTCATTATTCCAAATACAGTAGATTTGTGGATACAGTTGATTCTCTGTAGCTTTGATTTTTTTGTCATAGGGAATGGTGAAACAAATTTCATTTGTTCAAACAGTTTGGTTTTTGGGTTTCTTCCACAGATACTGACCTACATTCTATACTACCTTTCACTTTTTTTTCCCCCTTTTGCTAGGCTCAGCAATAAGTAGTGAAATTAAAAGCATTTATAAGACATAATTGTTTGGCCAGGGCCTTTCAGACTTTCAGACAAAGCCTAATAAGCCTCTCTGTGTGTTTTACTGCCCATATAATAGCTTAATAAAAAAGCGCTGCTAGCCACAGACCCAGCTTGGAGATTTGGTATTTAGCCTAGGGAAAGTGGAGTCTGTCAATCTTTAAGTCCACAGCAGGTCCATGCCTGTACCATGGCTTAGCTCAAAGCACAGATATTTATGTTATTATAATTTTTTTTTTAATACATTTTTGTCAAAGAATATGTATTACATTATTCCCAATAGTCTATTCTCTTTATTTTATAGCATTTATTTGCTGGAGTCAAAGGAAAGCCCTTCACAGTCAGCACTGTGGGCTCTTGTAGCGTAAAATCCATGCAGCTTTAACCAATCAGACTGCGAGTTGCTCACTTCGGGGCCATCTAGCAGGCGTAAAATTATGTCTTCATTTTTATGTCCATTGATTGGATGGTCAAAGAGCGCACTAGTCAGAGCTCGCAAACCGGATCTGTAGCAAACTGGAAAATACTCAAATATATTCAGCTAAAAGAGAAGAATAAATTAATTTGGTCACAGTAACACTAACAAGGACATTTATCAGACAAATTTTGCAAGAAAAACATTATGGACATTATGAGAAAAGGTCGGCCAAAACAGTTAAGATTTTACATTAATCACTTTTGTGTTTTCTTTCCTGTTAAATTTGCACAAAAAACACACAACATGCCTCCATTTAAAAGCCCCCAAAAAACTATAATACACAGAAAATATAAACAAAAATGCAAATAAATATTCAGGGAAAACCCTGGATCATTCTTAGGTAAATATTGATGCTTCTGCTAGAGATGATATAGGTGGGTGGTGCAGCTGTGGCTATAGTGAAAGGAGACTTGCTGAAACTTGTTCATTATTTACAGTTTCTTGTTTTAATAATGGCATTTTATACTGCGTTTCTCTATAATATTGATGGTTTCTTTAGCTGTGGCATTATAATAATGGTATTAACAGGTGGATTAAGATCAGGAATGGTATGAAATGCCTGGCCCACCAATGAGAATCGACTCCATTGACCAGACCTAATTGATCCTAATACTAGATCAAATAAAATAAAAAAATATCTCCTCAATTGATAATAATAATAATAAAAATTCATTACAGCACAGTGACATTGTTACTTTGCATATCACAGCTTGTTTAGAAGCTAGGGTCAGACCACAGGGTCAGGCATGATACATCGCCCCTGGAGCAGAGACTGTTAAGGGCCTTGCTCAAGGGCCCAACAGTGGCAGCTTGGCAGTGCTGGGGCTTAAACCCCTAACCAATCAATGTACCTCAAAAAATTACCTCAGAACATGCCATAAAAATAAAATATATCTAAATAACAGCTTTTTAAAGGACTACAATTGGACTCTAAATTGGGACCCTGTGGGACATCTTTAATAACTAGCCAGATTTTATGTTCATTATGCAATGATTTGCCAGAGCACTGTCAAATTCTCAAATTCAACTGATATCAAGGTGAATAGTTTTTCTCTTGCTACACTTAATGATTCAAACACCAGACTATATTACCAAGTCATCTACTGAGACACCAAAGCTGGCCTTGGTGTTCACACCTTTTCGTGTGTCAGAGCTGCTTGCAAAATGTGAACTTCATCACCATCGAGTGCGTAGGTGGAATTTGGAAGGCTTCGAAAATAAACTCTTTAATGATTTGTATGCTGTAAAGTGGTTCGAGTAATGGCTTTTGCATGGTACCTCTTAGAGGGTGTGCTAAAAATGGTGTTTTAAATATTTAGCCAACAAGAATAATGTTTACTTCAGGGTAAACATCTGAATATAACAACGAGATTGCATCTGTAATTTGGGGGGGCCTAAACAGATACTTAGAGGATGAGCAAACAGACTGACAGACAGGCATACATACAGGGACAGGGACTTATTATTTCTGAGGTGCAACACCACTTGTGAAATCAGACCAGTGTTTATGAGAAGCGCCTTCGTTAAGGTTTAAGTGATTGTCCCATGTATAGCGTAAATATAGCATTCAGAAAAACCTAGCATTATCCAATGTGTCCTTTGTGTCATTATTAGGTATTTAAACTCATGAAATAGGAGTAAAGCTGCAGACGAACGCACCAGCCAGGTAATTAAAATAATGAAGAATGTCTGGAGCCTCAAATGGCTTCATTTCCAACCTGCCATTACTATGGCTCACTCCAGTCTGCTACCTCAGAGCTGCAGCACAGAAGTCAATAAATACATGAACCAGTAAGACCTATTTTTTGGAAAAGTTAAACCGATTAAGGCTCTGGGTTACTAATCGGAAGTTCAGAGGTTCATGCCCCAGTATTGTCAAGCTGCCACTCTTGTACCCTTAAATAAGGCCCTTAATCGTCTGTGCTCCAGGGGTGCACTTTGACCCCTAACATCACTATGATTTGAGAAAAAAGAATTCCCTGCACTGTAATATACATGTGACAATTAAAAAAGCACCTTTACCTTTTTCCGGGTTTTGTTTAATCGTTCATGGGAAAACAATACAACATCTTCGATGTCAAGTCAGTTCAGCAACAAAAACATTTTGCACTGTGGGAATTCATTCGGTTCTATTTTGTGTTTATTAATCCTTTACTTTCTTAATAAACGATATGTTTACCTGAGAAAGATTAGTGGTATTGTTTATGTCACTGCAGTCAGGCTCACACTGGAGACTCCTTTTAAAAAATGTTTCAACCAAAACAATTGCTCATATCAATAGTTTGAGTTGTTATATAACAAGGCCATTAAAACATTTATTATTAACCTGAATTAGCTGTTACTATAGAAACAATAGCATTTTGAAACAAGCACACACGTATTGATTTGAGAAAGATTTGCAGAATTATTCATTATAATTATCGAATAATAATATCAGAACGAATATCTCCAATAACTATATAAATAACAATGATCATAAATTCCAATCATAGTGGGAATATAAAGCAAATACAAGAGTATGAATAGTAAGAAGAGAACAGAACGGATTGAGCAGTAGGGTGGGGAGGAAGTTGAGGGTCTACGGCTGATACAGGTTTCAGGTTGTGACATCCCATTGTAACAAGTGTTCCTGTGTATCTTTCCCAATGCCAGTTTTTCAAATAGGGACATGCTGCTGAAGGTTGTATTGTATCGTTTCATGATTAGAGGCAGAATGCATAAACACTGTACTGTGTCTGTTAGGATCAGGCTTAAAGTCTGTCGGAGCACAGGCGTAGAACACAAGCAGAATCAGCAACATAATAATCAGCATAGCAACATAATACCTCACAGTATGAACAACAATTTAGTTCAAATCAGTTTTATCTGTTTAGCACTTTTAACAATGGACATTGTCTCAAAGCGGCTTTACACAGATGAAGCGTTTCTAAAGTTGATTAAAAGAATATATAAATTTAGTGCCTATAAGTTTGTTCCTTATCATCGTATATCTTCCCTAATATGTGAGCTTGTGGCAACTGTGGCAAAGAAAAGCTTGATGAGGAAGCAACCTTGTGAAGAACCAGACTCAAAAGAGGTCCATCTTCAACTGGGTGACATCGAATGTCCATTCATTATAGTCCCATCATTGTTAAGGTGTACAGTTGAGTGATAGTTGCTGAAATGTAGAACTATTAATGCAGACTTTGGTTCTGAGCCATTGCATAGTTTTACTTTTCCTACCTCCTTTTCACCCTACCTCCCCTTCCTCCCTTTCCTCCTCTGTTTGCTTGCCTGACTCCACCCACCGACTTTCGGCTCCACACTATTAATCTCACCCTCCCCTGCCTGCCATGTCCAGCCTAATAACACTTGCTGTCCCTAACAGGCCTATCCCACCCACCTTCATTTGTCCACCCACCCACACCTACCTTCCATGACCAGTTTAATGCTGAACACTGTTTCAGCCTACACAATGTATACAAACAAAATTATTTTTCAATTGTCAACCTGAGCATTACAACAAAATGTTCAGAAAATGATAAGCGCAATGGTTAAGGTGTTGGATTTCCGATCTGAAGGTTGTGAGTTCAACTTCCAGTTTTGCCACTGCTTGAGTTATAAATATACATGTACAGTGAAACCTCGATACTCGCAACCTTGACACTCGTGACCTTGATAGTTTGCGACTTTTCATCTGGAACCGGACTAAGAGAAACTCACGAGAAATCTGACTCGAAAGTTCGGAGTACCATTTCAAAACTTTTTTTTTTTAAAGGTTTGTACTAATAAATGACATACAAATGTTAGAAAAGCGTTTTTATTATTGTATTATTCATTTAAAGTCATAAATAAAACATTTATGACAAGTAATTTACAATTTTTGTTGAGTTTACAGTACAGTACATGTACAACTCCCCTTGAAAAAGGAACTATCGAAAGGAGAGTTTCAAAACCTTGCCATGTTTTGTTTCTCGTGAGGGGGTCAAAGGACTTAACCCCCACGAGTATTGAAGGTTGCACTGTAATTCTAATTAACTCAAAGAAGCATCTGCAATATTTATCTAATAATGTGTATCAGAACATACATTCTTGTTAAAGCTTCAAATTGTGACTGACAATGAGTTACTAAAATTTTATATACTGCAATATTGTGTATTATATACTGTCTATTTACAATGTAATACTTTCAATTATTTTTAAAGTTAATTCAAATTATCGTTCTGTACTGTACTAAACCAAAATGTAATAAAATTATGTTAATAAATGCAATCCAATACGAATTCATAACATGGTAACAGATGCATATTCCAGGAACCCTACACGAAAAGGGCCAAGAGTCTATGTATTCTTGTCATAATGGTTCTTTGTGGTAATAAGAGGTTCTGTTAGAAAGAAAAATGACAAACACTTCCTGCCTGTCTTTGTTTTGTTTTATTCCCGTCTCCTCCCTGGCTTCTCCAAATTCAGACCCAGCTCCACATTGTCCTTGCCCAGTGATTGTCTAGTTTATTCCCACTTGTCCTTCATTAACTCTCATTTGTTTGTTTATTTATAGACTCTTCGTTTCGCTTAGCTTTTGAGTTGCAAGCATTTTATTCAACTCCGAATGACGGACACGGAGCCACTCATTTTTTGCAATCCAGTTGCAGATTGGATGTTTAATTTTTTTTTATATATAATGCTTAAATAAAATAAGCGAAAGAAATTTTAACATTTAAAACAACATTAACACATTAAATAAAGTCTACATGTCAAAGTCACGCTCTTTTAATCATTTAAATAGTTTAATGTATGTTCAAGTTTCGCCAAGATGGATTGGTTGCCAGGATTAATTGTAAAAAATATATAAATAAAAGAAGAATTAAATTATAAAAATCAATACAAATAAAATGTAGTTCTTTGTTTTTGAGTTGGAAACCCCTGCTATAGATTTGCATAAATTGAGTCAAAGATTTTTTTGGAGTGCAGGGAGAGCTACTAAAGACCTTTTTTCACTCTGTGGTGGCCTCAGCCATCTTCTCTGGTGTGGTCTGCTGGTGCAGCAGAATCTCTACTGCAGACAGGAAGAGACTGGACAAGCTGATCAGGCAAGGAAAGTATTCTGTCATGAAAGCTTAACTGAAACTGGAGATTCCTTTTCATCAATGTTAAATAAAAAAAATTCTTACAGAAGGCTCACAATGTCAACACCTATGTTTCTCCTTGTTACTTTCTCTCGGCTTCTACCATTAAGGGTCGCCACAACGGGTCATCCACATGTTTGATTTGGCACATGTTTTTACGCTGGATGCCCTTCCTAGCGCAACCCTCCCCATTTATCCGGTCTTGGGACTGGCACTAAGAGTGGCTGGGGTTGGTTCCCTGACCGGGGATAGAACGCGGGCCGCAGCGGTGAGAGCGCCACATCCTAACCACTAGACCACCAGTGACCCTGTATGTTTCTCCTTGTTAGTTATAATATTAGAGTATATCAATTGTGCTTAAATATACAAAACCTGTGAGATGGATATGAGTTTGTCAAAGCAGCTTGTGAACTTGTGACCAATCAGAATGGGGATTTCATCATTGAATTTCTTCTGTTTTCCAGGCCCTTGAATCACAACTACATTTATATAGTCAAAAAAGCCCAAATACAAGACTTTGCGGTTACATCCAGCTGCCTCAACCCTCCGGTAGTGGTGCTCTGTTTTTGCCAAGTGCTCCAGATGGATCAGCCTCCTCAGAGATGTGGAAGGTGTCGACTTTGTTTTAAGTGTCACAGGCATTCTTTATGTGGCGGCTTAAATTTGTAGTCAACTTTAGTAAACACACACACTCACACACATTGCCAAGTTTGCTGTTAGCATGAAGTTTAGCAAACATACTAAAAGCCTTCATTTGATGTCCCAGTTGAAAAACGAGCAGCATTCTTTCAACTGTTTAAGGACATTCCTCTGAGAAACCAGAGAGACACAGGGGCAGCCCAGTAGTAGCCAGTGCATTACTGACTAGACAGTGTCCTCTTTTAGCAAACTGCTAAGCTCTTAAACAGACAACGATGGCTGATCAATCAGAACTCACTAAAAAGACTCTCTGTATCTTTTTTAAAGTGTTTTTGTTGACCAATGACTTTTTGGTTTGTCCAAATTTGTGTTAAGAAAGTGGGGAGGCTTTGCAAGTTTTTAATAGCACTTATCCACACAGCACTGACCTGATTGTTAGTAACAGAGAGGTATATGTGCTAGTTAGTTAGTTAGTCATTAAGAAACCTTTATTTAACCTTTATTTAACCTTTATTTAACCGGATTGAAAAGTCTTTTGGATTGATATCTCTTCGACAATTAGGAAAAAGCTAAATCAAAACATACGAAATATTGTGGTAAACAACTCAATGTACCCAGCTAGCATGCTAACTCAGACCCCCATTATCTCCTTGATCCCAGTGTCAGAAAAGAAACAATACAATATATAGGGTAAAAGATGTTTCTCTTTCTGTTAGAAAGATTTTTAACCTAAAACGACATGATCAGATTTGAGGCATGAGTATGTTTTAAGTCAAGATTGGAAATCATAATGAAACTTCTTCTGTTTCTTGTCTGTCTAATTTAACAAAAAATGCTTCCTTAGTATTTTCCTGATCATCCACAGGTCACTCAGCAATGATCTCAATTGTCCTGACAATCTAAGTGGATAAATACTTAAATACTCTTTTACTTTAATACTTTATTGTAACCCAGATACACTGTTCTTATATAATACTGTATACTGTATAAATACATAATGTATAACTAAATGATGGATGAAGTACACCGTTTTTGAGTAGGAAATACAAATCTCCTGCTTTAATAAGACTCCATGTAAAATTTACCTCCACTTTTTACATTTCTACACTCATATAAAATGAAGTCCCTGGGGACTTGAAATGAAGTCTCCAGGGACTTCATTTTATATGAGTGTAGAAATGTAAAAAGTGGAGTTAAATTTTACATTTACATTTACATTTGCGGCATTTAGCAGATTTACCCTTATCCAGAGCGACGTACAAAAGTGCTTTGAGTCTCTAGCAATGAATAAATCTACACTGGTATGCGAGATTACAAACTTAATATAAATATAACTCTTGAATTCTACAAAGCAAACCTGTAAAGTGCTAATTGCACGAAAAAATAGGCACCAAAATGCACAGAAAATCAGAGGATAATAAGTGCTCTGTTATACTGTGTTTCTGTATAATGATGGTTCTAATGATGAAACTAACCAGGTGGACACCACTGAAGACCTAGGTTTAAGATGCACCACCATGTTCTTGTGAATTTATTTGGGCTGGCAATAATTATGGTAAACATATTTTTACCAAATACTTTTTGATTTTATTTTATAAAACTGTGTTGCCTTTGCAAGATATTGACATCCATAAAAGAAGGAAAAAAAAACATTAAAAGGTTTAATAATAAAGGGTAATATTTCTTTTCTGAACATATTTACCAATGGTGCCAATACTAATGAAGTTTACTGTAAGTGGTATCTGAAAATGGCTTTTTCATGGACTCTCTACTAAGCATTATGTCATTAAGTGTATTGACATCTCGCTGTGGTTCAAGAGGAATTAAAACACTTCACAGTGGGCAAAGACAAAGACTCTAACAATCAGAAGAATCTATTTGCCCTCAGGAACCCTTTCAACAGTCTCCTGCGAAATCCCTTCCACTGCGTCATCTACAGCAAGGCAACTGATGGCGTTTTGCTGACGATAAACTATCCCAACAGGCTGACAAATGTTCCGACTCTTTTACAAGAGATTTCCCTCAACACAAGGAAAGGTTAATGGTCTGTGCAACAGCCAGAAACACTTTCTGTTAAGAGGATCATTTCTTGGTTTCAGCTCCATCGCAAACAAAAGCTCAGCTTTTTTTTTTTTTTTTTTTAAACAGCACTCAGGAAAAGCATGGCGTGCACCGCATTCGAAGTTGAGAGCATGAAATATCCCGATAGGCATCGGCCCTGGTGGCTCCGTCGATGCAATGCTGTCTCTGTCCTGAAGTTGGCGGCATGCTGGCTATCTTCAATCTCAGCACGTTCAAATGACGCTGGAATTCATAGGTCTTTTGCAGTGTTTTTTCTTTTCTTTTCTTTTTTTTTTCCTTGCGCATGCACGCCATATCAGCTCAAATTAGCGCATCAGAATGTCTCTGTTGTGTGCAACATTAGCTGGAGATTACAGATAATACAGGCCATGCAATCAGGCTGATTGCTTTGGCTGTTCTTAAGAGTGGCACTGCTGTTTGATGTGCTGTCTGGTTCTCTGCCTCATCGGGACAGAAACGATAAACTGGGTGCTGAGTCATGTGGGAAGACAAAAGGCATCTTTGAAAGGCTAGAGAAGTAGACAAGACACACATCTGTACTGTATTCAGGGCACAATTCTCATTATTTTGTAACTATATACTAAATGATCATCAAATTGGCTCAGAAACTAAATAAAATGTAATTATTTTGGTTATTTTTAAATCAGGCCATATAATGCAATGCTTTTTCTTAACAATCATCACAATACTAAACTTTTCACTACACTCTTGACACTGATGTCTCACTGATGCTTTTTACTACTTTACTGCCTATAATCATTATGCAGTTCTTCTCAACCCAGTGAATTTTTATTATCTCTATAGAATTCAGTGGCTGGTCGGGTATTTGGTACCTGGGCCTTCAGTGGGGACTTACCCGAATTAATCCATCTCTTAATACCACCACTTTCACGCTGCGATTATAGAAACCATCAATACAATACAAAAACGCAATATAACAACATGTGGCATTACAGAGAGAGAGACATTTCACATAGGGAGGGTAAATACCATTTTACTAAAGCAAGAAACCCAGTTAAGAAAACTTCAAACCTCTACACTACCACCGCAACTGTGCACCTACATCGTCCGGAGCAGTTCAGAATCAACATTTGTCTAGTAACATGACAAAGACATAAAGATTTTAATAAAATACAACCTACTCACCAGAGATGCAGACTTATAATCTGCACTGCTCCTTAGAGGCTATAAGACAGTGGTACTGCTCGTATTCACTGGTCTGGAAGTGTTGAAAACCCTTTCCCGGGCTGGGACATGCTAGCTTGCTTCAAGGTTGGCTGACCTGGATCACGATGTCTAGCTTTTCTTAAAAATGTATTTTTAAATATGTCCGAAACCATATACATTTCTCTTCCTCCATAGGCATAAAAAGTCAGTTTTGCCAGTCGAACTTGGCTGTAACTGTTTCCCTCTGACCAACAAATCAGAGGACGTAAAAATGCTGATGCTATTCTGGGCCAGTTAGCTGCCCTGTGAGGCAAATATGAAATCTGATTGGTTAAAGAAACAGACCCGTTGGTAATATTTTCTATGGCCAAAGAGCCAGCAGTACTGACTTTGAAGGCCCTGGGCAGATTAGATTGACATGGCAGCAAATAGAGGCTGAAATCTGATTGGACAAAAAAATCTAACATCCACATACACATACTGGAAGCAGTGCAGCCAAGAGAAACGCTACGAAATGGAGAGAATAAACTGTTGGTAATAAATTTATACAATTTCATGGAACAAATATTGGATTTTAGGTTGTAAATGTAAGCCAGTGCTTCTGATAGTGTTCAGGCCAGCAGAGAAGGCATCCATCCATCCATCCATCCATCCATCCATCCATCCATCCATCCATCCATCTATCTATCTATCTATCTATCTATCTATCTATCTATCTATCTATCTATCTATCTATCTATCTATCTATCTATCTATCTATCTATCTATCTATCTATCTATCTATCTATCTATCTATCTATCTATCTAATATTTAACTGCTGGAACGCTTTGTTTTATAAATTACTCTTACAATGAAAACCCACAAAAAATTATTGATACAGTACAGTATGTCCAATCTGTTTACTCTATTGACCAATAAGAGCTTGTTTGACTCTTGAATATGGGTTTATGCAAAATATTATTCCATCTTTTACTGAGTGTCCTGTAAAATACACAGACATGTGATTATACTGTCACCGCTAAACTATGATTTGAAAACTTCTGTTTAGTCTAAGTCTAAATGTAATTTGCCTCTGATAACCCGAGTCATAGAGCAAAGCATTTACAAAGAATATTGCAATGGAAAGAAGTACTCAGTGAAGCTAAACTAAGCACATAAGTCAATGCTCTCAACTCTAGAGTTCTCCTCATGTTCACTTATGATGTAAGAACGTGTGTATAGTGTCAAGTCAGAGTGCTACTAATAATAAACTGCTTTTTAATGCATGTGTACGAGTCTACATTGCACTGCAGCCAAGCATTATCACGTGTAACCTACAGAAAGGTGACAGATTAAAGGGAAAGAAAAAATTGTGTTTGTACTGATTTAGACCACAAAGAGATGTAACGTTTGGCACAAAGATTACAATAAACCAGAATTTCTAAAGTTAATCCCTTTAGATTTTATTATGTTGACTTTGAAAGTCATTAGGATATGATTAGTACATCGTTGTCCTCACCAATCCTTTAAAAGTGAGGGCTTGCAGCCTGTGGATGGAGGCGGGGCCATCCTGGAAAAAAAAAACCCACACCCATCAGAATGTGTTTCTTTTAAACAAACGATAAAAAATTAAAAAGTTATAGGTATTTGTATCTTTTTGTATTGGCAGTGTTGAAAATTATACCAGTTAAATTGATTCTAAAAAAGCTACCACCATTCCATCAAAAGTGCCAACTTGTGAGCCTGATAAAGACCACGCCAATCAAAATATGTTTTTTTAAATTAGAATAGAAATAAAAAAATTAAAAGTAATAACTGAGAAGATCTCTATTGTTTTACAATGATACAAATCATACCAGCTCACTACATTTCCATCAAAAGTGATACCTTTGGTGGTAGTTTAGTGATGAAGGCATTGGGTTTTGAATCTGAAGGTTGTGAATTCTAATCCCAGCCACACCAACCTGCCCTTATGGACCCCTGAGCAAAGCCCTGCAAATATGTTTCCACACCCAGATTAGGATATGGATCTCTTTAAAAAAATACCTTTTAAAGACAGTATGGAGGTGATAAGTGAGCAGCTTCCACAGAGCTACAGGATTTCCCTTTCATTTATCATCTGCTTGTACACGTAATCAAGCTGTGAAAACCGAGATACTGGAGAAAATATATAACCCCAAAATGTAGCAAATAACAGTTGAGTCAGGTGTGTTATCACATGCCAGGAAACAAAGAAGCACAAATGAACCCCTTTCTGGATCAAAGTGGTGACTTTTAACCTCCTGCTAGATTATTTTCCAGAGCAGCTTGTGGCATGTGTTGCAGCTGGAAGGTCACATGGCCCTGTCACAACATGATACCAGATTCTTCTTTTTTCCTATTCACGCGCCATACCCTTGTATATTATTTTACGCAATTTACACAGGCTCAAAGATTCCTTCGGAGCACTGACACGCCGACAGATGCAACGTGAAACCGCGATCTCAGCGTCGTTTCGGGAATAAAAAAAAATCATCGTCATACCTTATTTAGATTTTGAACCTTCGACACAGATTTATTGCTTGTGTGGTGAATGGAGTGAGATCAGACACTGTTCATCTGTCCAATGTACACCAGCCGAGGGTTTAGAAACGAACCCGGCGTTTGGGTTTCGTACAAAGAATTTCAATGACCACGCTGTAAAACTTTATTCGAAACGTCTTTATAAAACTGTTCCTTTCAGCAGCATATGACAGAATGATACACTACGGTTTATTTTTTTTTATAGTTTCAGATCGTTTTACAGAAACATCGCATGCCACACTACAAGGAGGAGGAGGAACACGCTGTCGTAAATGAAACCACACTTGGAATATCAGCGGCTTAACCGATTTTCCGAGCGCTGTTCCTTTACCCATTTAAAAAATAAATAAACAGAGCCAAAGTCTTTAGAAAAACTTTGAGTGTGTGTTTTATTAGAAACATATTACATTATATTATTTTATTTTATTGTTGCTATTCGAATAGTCAATTCTGATTGATCAAGAGGTGTTTCTCCAAAACAGCAGTTCTGACAGTAGTTGAAATGAAAGTGTTTGTCCGTTAACAACTTACACATAGACTTGTATGGCAGATGCTGAACATGAACAACAACAAAAACAAGTGTAGTTGCTAATATGACAAAGTTTCCTGTGAGGATACACTTGTGTAGCGTTTGTTGAAGGACTCTCCATAGTCAGCTCTTTGTAACAGCCAGGATTTCCACCATAAGAAAGTCTCTAAAATGAAGGGTGAAGTGGTAGATCAGTGGTTAAGGCTCTGGGTGACTGATTGCAGGGTGGGGTTCAAGCCCCTATATCGACAAGATTCCTTTCTTGGGCCCTTGAGCAAGGCCCTTAACCCTCTGAATATTAATGTACATGTGACAAATAATAAAATCCTATTTACAGATGTTCCATAACAAGCATGTCTTACTCAAGTCATTTTTGATGATATTATGTGCTGTATGTGAAAGATATTTAACTGTTTTACAATTTGATATTGAGGAACATTATTTGGAAATTGTTCCAAACTTTGTAGACAAAGTCATTCACAGATTGGTGAAGCTCTGCCAATCTTTTCTTCTGAGAGACTCTACAATACATTATTTATACCCAATTATCTTACTGACCTGTTGCCAATGAACCTCATTAGTTGCAAAATGTTTCTCCAACTGTTTCATTTTAATAACTCTTACTTTTTCCAGACTTTTGTTTCCCCTACCCGACTTTTGTTGCAGCTAAATTAAAAATTACCCATTTTTTTTTGTACAAATTGTAAAATTCCATAGTTTAAACATTTGATGTGTTTTCTATGTTTGATTGTGAATAAAATATGGGTTTTATTAGATTTGTAAATCTTTGCATTTTGTATATTTAAATTTTTTACATTTACAGTCCAAACTTCTTTTGCGATAATTGGCATAATTGTGGATTTTAGACGAGCCGGCAATCACACTCATTCTCCCATTCACATCATTGGAGCTGCTGTTCCTTGGAGTCCACATATCACATGGTCTCTGAACTCTTCTATCCTGATCAAGAAAACAAAACAGCACCTGTTTTTTTTTTGAGAAGGCTTAAAAAGTCCAATCTGTGCTACAGGATAGTGAAGAATGTTTACCGCTCTGCCATTGAGAGCATCCTCACTAACTTTATCTCAGCAGCTGCACTTCTTCGCACCGTAAAGCCCTTCAGAGGGTGGTGAAAACAGAATCATTTGCACTCAGCTTCTCACCTTGGAGAACATTTACAATACACGAAATGGCGAAGGGCATCATCAATGATACCTCTCACCCCAAACATGGACTATTCACCCTTCTCCCTTCTACCCAGACGCTACATAAAGCAGCACAACCAGACTGAAGAAAAGCTTTTATCCTGTGGCTGTTACTGCACCGAGCAGCTGATTCAATATTGTGTAGTCACTTACAAACATTGTATTTTGCACTGCATATCCACTCCTATTCATTTTAGACCATCCATCCATAACTCACATTTGCTCTACTGTACATTCCACCCATATTCATTCTGTATATACTGTATCATACATACATTCATACTTGTACATAACTATATCATGTAATTTAGTATATTATCGTCTGACATGTCTATCTACACATACACTTTCTTTCGGCTTCTCCCATTAGGGGTCGCCACAGCGGATCATCCGCATGTTTGATTTGGCACATGTTTTTACGCTGGATGCCCTTCCTAAAGCAACCCTCCCCATTTATCCGGGCTTGGGACCGGCACTAAGAGTGGCTGGGGTTGGTTCCCTGACCTGGGATCGAACCCGGGCCGCAGCGGTGAGAGCGCCACATCCTAACCACTAGACCACCAGGGAACCCTATAAACATTGCACTGTATATTGTATATTACTATATATATATGCACCTTCTGTACATTAATCACCCTTATCCCAGTATATATGGACCTGCTACCCTATTTATTTACTGGTTAGATGCTAACTGCATTTAATTGGCTCTGTACATGTACCTTGCACAACAACAATAAAGTTAAATCTAATCTAATCTAATCTAATCTAATCTAATCTAATCTAATAATTGGAATAACATTGAGGAACATACTAGAATCATTCCAATTCTTTTACTGTACATTGTATATTTTAGAAAATTAGAGCGTGTTTTCAAAATGGCATTTGGTTTGGATTTTGCTGATGTTACAGTAAAATAAATAAATAAGTATTCAAAATAATAATAAAAGAAAACCCTAATTCTCTTATTGTTTATAAGACCATCCTGATTATAAGTGTACTGTTTGGAAAAATGCTTTTTAAAGACCAACTCTTGTCTTTTATCTATAACCTGCAGTCCATCTGTATTTAATCAGAATCAAAATCAGAATCAGGTTTATTGGCCAAGTGTGTTGACACACACAAGGAATTTGGTTCCAGCTGTTTGTGACTCTCAAAAGTACAGACATATATAAAACCTATACATGACAAAACAGACAAGACAAGACAAAAACAGACTATACAAGACAATACAAAATAATACAGACAATATGAGACAGTATAGATAGTGTGGATAATAAATAAGGATAACAATTAGCCTAGGCTGTTCATTTCATTGTGAAAAAACATGTAGCCTAATAATAATTTATTAATAGTCAAGTCAAGTCTCTTATTTTATTATTAGTCAATATTTTTTAAGAAAAATAACAGGCTTGATTGCATTATTCTTGACTTGACTTGACTTGACACAATTAACAGTAGTGCAATAAACCTCATGAAGTTTATGGACCTTTGAAGAAGTAGATGCCGAACTTTCAAACATCCCGAACCATCTCGAGACGTACCAGTGCCAATTGGATCCAACTGCATGTGTGGAGTTTTGACATTGGACCTCCTGGAGTGTTTAAAGGCTCTGACATGGAGAAGCTGATGCTGGATCTGTGATGATCACAAATGTTGAGCTCAGTAGCTTCTAGTTTTATAACCATAAAGACTGTATAAGACTGTAGAAAGAACATTACTTATAATCTTATACTCCAGTGCTCATGTTAGTTTTCACTCTCCAGTGTTCTGTATTGTTGAAAGATTTATGATCAAACTCTTGATGTCACCTAAATGAGGATGGGTTCCCCTTTTGAGTCTGGTTCCTCTCAAGGTTTCTTCCTCATTACATCTAAGGGAGTTTTTCCTTCTTGCTCATCAGGGATAAATTCACACCATTCACCTTGACTGTTGATTTCTGTAAAGCTGCTTTGAGACAATGTCTGTTGTGAAAAGCGCTATAGAAATAAACTTGACTGACTGACTGAATAAACAAAATTACTATAAGCATACTTAAGAAGGTCCCCTGGTGGTCTAGTGGTTAAGATGCAGCGCTCCCACCGCTGCGACCCGGGTTCGATTCCCGGTCAGGGAACCATCCCCAGCCACTCTTAGTACCGGTCCCAAGCCCGGATAAATTGGGGAGGGTTGCGTTAGGAAGGGCATCCAGCGTAAAACATGTGCCAAATCAAACGTGCGGAGGATCCGCTGTGGCGACCCCTAACGGGAGAAGCCGAAAAGAAACTTATACTTACTATAAGCATACTTAAGAAAACAGTAAAGCTGTTTCACGATTTCCAGTGCCGTTAACTGGATGACGGCTCTGGTTATGGGTAGCCCCTCAGCTACGTACTGACACACTTACCGGTCATTTTCTTCAAAGCGGCCCCTTTTAGCTTTTTTTGGCTATTAGCATTGCTAAGCCATCTCCTGACATTACATTCTGACATGCCGTATTTCTTGCCTGATTGACAGTTGTTAGATGACTCGGCTATATCGACCATCAGTTTAAAATTTGCCTCATAAGAAAAATATAGTAGAAATACTAAAACACAGGGTAGAACACTCCTATTGTAAATAAATGCACGTTTTAAATTAAAAAGGTGAAGGAAAAAAAAAAGAATAAGACAAATGTACTTCTAAGACTCTCCTCTGCCACTTTTGCAGCAATGAACATAATATTGGGAATATTTGGAAATTTTGGAAACAAGAAAAAGCACTTTCTATAGTTTTCATAA
Source organism: Silurus aristotelis (assembly GCF_946808225.1). Taxonomy (NCBI): domain Eukaryota; kingdom Metazoa; phylum Chordata; class Actinopteri; order Siluriformes; family Siluridae; genus Silurus; species Silurus aristotelis. The sequence goes on along the minus strand of NC_139588.1, from coordinate 20,141,375 downwards.
ATGCATAGTAACATCATAATAATGATTGAAATGTTTGGTCACATCAACACATTCTTAGTTCCAAAAATTCTTCACTAACTGTCTGGAGATCATCAATAATGAAGGGAACAACATTTACACTTCATTCTGTTTAAATATTTAAAGGGAAAATATCTATTCAATATTTTGTCTTTCTTTTATCTCTTGTTATTAATTAAATGTAAAGGGGGGAGTGGTGGCTCCAGCAGTTAAGGCGCTGGGTTGCCGATCAGAAGGTCGGGGGTTCGAGCCCCGGTATCGCCAAGCTGCCACTCGTTGGCCCCTTCGAGCAAGGCCCTTAACCCTCTATGCTCCGGGGGTCCCTTACAAGGGAAATATCAAGGTCCGTGACGTCGGAGTGACGTGGGGCCGCCTTCCCGTGGGCTCACCACCTGCAGGAGGGACCATAAGGGACTATAAGGGATGGTGCTGTGAGGATTGGGCAGCAGTCGCAGGCGGGGGCCTGCTTAGACTGCTGCCCCCGTGACCCGAATTACGGATAAGCGGGAGAAAATGAATGAATGAATGTACTGCCTTTGTTATGTGTTTTATCTATTTCTTTCATTCTTGCTCATTTTCTGACCAAAGATTTGTGATTAACACTATTAAAAGCTTCATATTTTGCCATTTTGTGTTTGCCCCAATGTCTTTCCAAATGAATGCTTGTAACTTGTAATTATGTTTGAAATCGCTACACTTTTCAATTATTCCTCAGACGTCTGAGACACACAGTAAAGCCGATTCACATGGTTCCTCTTTACATATTTTTACAAACAAATTGCATCTTGCTCGTTCACCAGTATTTATTTAACTGCCTTTGGCTCGTGCGACAGTCAGTAGTGAAAAAGAAGCAGCTGGAGCGTATTTGAGAATGCGTTCGGATCATATATTTGTAATCCGCGGACAGATAATTGGGACAGTGTTCATGTGATGTGGGAAAAAAAAACGCTCGGGATGAGACCTCAAGAACAATAGCAATCCCTGGTGATGCAGTGAGATAAACTAGGCCTCATGGCATTCATGGCATGTCAAATCAAAATGTTGTTGTGTTGCGTTGACCTACAGGCCCTGCGAATTTTCGTTTGGCCAGAGAACAACAGAGGCCCAGAGTTCTGTGCGTGTTTAGAAACACATGCACTGTTTCGGCATCATTACCAGTTAGGACGTCATGATTGTGTCCCATCTGCTTAAGTGACTATAACATGGGTGCGTAATTTTGAAGCAACATCTCACCACAGAGATGATGCATGTTGTGAAATGGAGCAGAGAAGCCTCCTCACGATGGCCGCTCGAACAGCCTGAATATTCTGTGGTGTGAGGGCCGTTCAAACGTCACCTGGCGACTTTTTTTTAAGGCTTTACCTGTTTCTTTGAACTGCATCTAACTAACAAAAAGTGCAGCTGATCATGTTCTGCAAATATTCTGCCAATATATTTATGTTTTCAAAAAAAATTGAAATGGGGTGAGGTAGTGGGTGCTGTAAAAAGAGCCCAATTTATCCCTTTAGTCTTCTCCTGGTCAAGCTCCAGCATTCCCAAGCTGCCAAGTCCCTTAAGCAAGGCTCTTAACCCTCAGAGCTCCAGGGGCGCTATATCATGTCTGACTCTGTGCTCTGACCCCAGTGTCCTAGCAATAATTTAACTGTGCTTTAATGTACATGTGAAAAGTACAAGTTTTTTCTTTTTTTGTCATATACTATATAGATATAGAAAATGAATTTATTCTAACAGCAATAAATAAAATCCTCAGAAGTGAGGTTTTTTAATACAGAAGTAGATTCCTCTTGCAACCCCTTTGAAAACAAGCCTCTTATTCTCTACTGGTTCAGAAGAATCCAGAAATAAAGCTGCTTTCCTAATTGGGCATTGAGTAGAGTTTGTTCAGAACCAAGGGGGCAGAATGTGGGGGTGGGATGGGGGGTTGGGGAGGGGGGGGGGGATGGGGTTCAGGGGATGGACCAGCCTGCCTGGAAGTGGTTGCTTAGAGCCTATAGTTGACACAGAAAGGCTTGGTGAGCCTGTCATCATCCCACTGAGTGTATGTGTGTGGGAAAGGGAGAACACAAGAATGAAAGAAATCATGCAAAATTACTTTAGACCTTTTTTAAACCATTGCTGTCTAAAAAAAAAACCTCTTGGATTCTGTTTGAAGCTCCACTAATTCACCTGCCAAATAAAATACAGTTCAGATCCCAAACCCCCAACCCCCCAAAAGCTAAAGGGGTAACTAAACGAATTAGCGTTACAAAAAAACAGCTCTGTGTTTACATTACTAAGCGAGGGATATAGGTTACACAGCAGAGATTGATACGTTTAACACAATGGATGTCTCAGTCAAGCTGAAGTTTTTCATTACAGAGGAGTCGAGGCTCCTTATAAAGAAAAGAGTGCGGCAGACACTGAGCGTTTTCGAGTTTTGGAGAACAGGAGGAGGGAGTGAAGGACCTTTATTTCTCTTTTAAAACTTATTGACTATAACTCTTCTGCCTAATAATAGACACTTGGCATCCTTACGGAGGCACACCGAGTCTTCCTGACCACAAAAAGCTCCTTTGTAAACTTGACTACTACTTAAAGAAATACGGATAACACGTATATCGTAGGAAAATGCCATAGAGGATGGGGACATTCTTGGGAGAAGTCAGTTGCTTTTCTGTGTTTTTCAGCTAATTCATGTTAATACATGGTGCAGAGGAACAGCACAAACAATGGTTTTCTGTGCACTTGCACTCGAAGCCAGGGATTAAAGGGAGGTCTTATTATTATAATCATTATTATTATTATTCGTCATGTCTCAGCAGAAAAAGGTTGGCACCCTTTTTTTAGACAGATTTTTTCTATTATGCAGTTCGACTCTTAAAGCTGCAACAGGTTCTTTTTATTGTCCATGCCAAAGGGCCTGGGTAAGGGTTGCGGAATTGAAAGCGTTCATCCACCGAGTTTCCAGAGCCTCTGACTTTGAACTAAGACTCAAAGCCTTATTTTTCCTGTGTTTACAAGAGAAGGATACCAAGAACTCAGGCAAGCGTGTATATATGCTATGCCGAGAAACAGAGAAAGTGAAGCTTTTTTTCAAAACGCTGTTGACCATGTGAGGCAAGGTTGTTTCAGAATTTTTAAGAAGAAGATCCAAAAACCTCCTCCTTTTGTGGATGTAAAAGCATTTGTGTACATCATCCAACACGTCCTGTTGTCTGTCTTGGGTGTCTGGCTTGTCCTAGCACTGCTAGCAAACAAACAACTGTTGTTCAACATTTCCCTTTCGAATCCTCTTATTCCCTCATATCCTTTCTGTAGATTTATATTCCCACCACATCAGCTAAACTCTTAATTCCCATAAGACTAGTGACCCAATTTAGAAATGCTGTTACTGTACGTTATTTGGAAGATGTTTGGAAACTTGACAGTGTCAAAGGATAGCGGAAGCACATAGATGGAAAACTTCCTGTCGCCTTTGGACTCACTATATTAATGGTTAAGGGTCCATTAAGGGTCATTAGGGTCATTTATGTTTTAGACATTCCACATTTCATATGGAATCATTATGGAGATTGGGGACAAAAGTAGTCATGTCGATAGTGTTATGAGTCAGTGAGTTTAATACTGGTGCAGTATTTATCATAGAATTAAAACAAATTTTAAAATATCACAGGATGCATTTTTCTTAAAGAAACTGAACAATTCTCAGTCTGAAATATTAAATAACGTAGCTGTAAAAACCCGAAATATAATGCAATATTTTACTAAATTTTCAGCAATAACATGCATATGGTGACAAGAATCATGAGAATGTCTTAATACTATGGCCTACAGGAAGTCCTAAGCAAATAGCTGAGAGCTGGAGAGTTTTCCAGTAGGTCTTTAGTTCAATATATACTGCATGATGTTTTCAAGGGTTTCCCTGAATTACAGTATTGCATACCAGACGCTTATAGTACATTACAGAGTGAAGATTCAAGCTCTAGATTAGCCAAGTACCAATGAGACGCTCCTAAGAAAGAAAGAGACTGCTGTAAACAAATAAGGCCCAAGATTTGTTTTGGTTGGCAAATCTCCAACGGTTAATTGCTCGAGAGGAGGTCTGACGTTTCCCAAAGTGCGACAGCTTCGGCTTCGACACTATTATCTAACATTTATTTATTGTTTCTTTTTTATTTCGCAGAATTTCACAACTGCAACCCAACCGTCACATAGTTAACTTTTGTTGGATGTGGCCGAAACCTGTGAACACCAACACACCAAGTGCAAACCAAGACGTTGAAAGGCACTTAAAAAACGTGCCACTAGTGGCAAGAAATTTGTGATTATAGCATTTCAAGGTGTTTTTTTTCCCGTTTGGTTCACATGGTTTGTAACACATTGCTTGAGTGTGTTTGTTCCTGTTCCTGTTGGAAACATTTGTTTGAGCTTTGCCATTCACACCCCTAGAAATAGCTGTGTTGATGATGAGCCCTCAATGATGGGAATGAGGTGTTTAAAAGGCATACGATGTATCCTCTGGAGCGCAATGTGGCGTTCTGAAAGTTCCACAGTCTCCATGTACATGTCCATTATTGTTCCCGGCTTCCGCACAGGATGTCACAAAAGCATGTGCGTATTTGTGTCAACGTGGGAAGCAGGGGGTTAGGACACTGACACGGGATCAACAGGAAAAGCAGCACAGCCGTCTATGAAGTGAAAAGCTGATGAAGCTGCAACTATGTTCAACACCACAGCCACAAAAAATGGTGTCAACAATCCTCATTTCTTTTCACATTTTAGACACAACTCGGATAACAATAATAAAGTTGTCAGAGGTCATTGTCAGCTATTGTCTGCCACTTTTGGTGCATGTTACTTTGGGAGGGAGACAGTTGCCGGATTGAAATTCACCACCTTCTTCTCACTCATTGGGCACCTCAAGAGTGCTCTAAAATCAGTTCTAGTTTTCTAATTCAGTGCTATTTCGAACTTGGATGTCAAGGTCAGTGATTTTAACTTTAGAGCAGTTAAAACTCTTGTGCAAGCACAAAACTTGGGCAGGTTGGAAGAGCCGAGACTTGAATTCCCAATTTTTTATTACTTATACAGATAGTAACACTAATTACAATGGTTCGACTTAAGATTTTTTGCTCTTATGATGACGATATGACAAGAAAAATCTTTTTAACATCAGTATTTTTTGTCTTTATAGTGTTTCAAAAGCCCAATTTTAGCTCTTGTCTCTCTTTGTCTTTTTTTTAGGGTAGAGCGCTCTACTGCATACATATATACTGTATAGTTTATACATTACGCTACTGTAAATTGCTCTGCTTTGCTTAATTATGTGCTGTAACTTTCTTAAATGATTACAGTAAACTACCCCATACTGATCACCATTCTTTAAGACTCCTGGGTATTGCAGGCAATGTCTCGACTTAAAATAAAAAAATAAAATAAAATAATGATGGGGTCATCGGAACACAGTGGCGAACTGTTTTCTGGGGGCCTAAACACTATCAGAAGCACTGACCTACATTTACAACCTAAATTCTAATATTTGTTTCATGAAATTGTATTAATTTATTCCCAACAGTGTTTCTCTTGGCTGCACTGCTTCCAGTACGTGTATGTGGATGTTAGATTTTTTTGGTCCAATCAGATTTCAGCCTTTATGTGCTCAATCTAATCGGCCCAGGGCCTGCAACGTTAATACTGCTGGCTCTTTGACCATATAGAATATTAGCAATAGGTCTGTTTCTTTAACCAATCAGATTTTATATTCTCCTCACAGGGCAGCTAGCTGGCGTTGTTATATTGCGTGTTTGTATATTATTGATGGTTTCTATAATCACAACGTGATAGTAATGGTATTAAGAGGTGAATTAAGTCAGGTAAATTCCCACTGAAGGCCCAGGTACCAAATGCACTGCCCGCCACTGTCGGAACACATCTCCCTCGTAACTCGGGGACTGCCTGTGCCCACTTAAATGGTTTCTTCGGAAAGCAAACATAATTGCATTTTAACAGATGTCTTTTTGTGTGTGGCCATGATCATAAACAGCATTTACTTAACTATGGAGCAGTTCAGTCTTGTTCAATCTAGGATTTCTTGTCATAATCAATCATTGTTATAATCAAAGATAGCTTTTAAAGAGTATTCTTTGAAAAATGGTTTCTCAAACCCTTGTGCAAATAACACTTCTCACCTTGTAACAGGTTTCTGTACTGACCTTTCTACTTGTCAGAGGTTTCAGGTCATTGTCAACCATTGTATAACATGTCTGGCACAGCTGGAGAAGGATTGTGTGAGAGACAATGGGTTCTTGGATATGAATTCAAAGCTTCTTATCTCTAATGCACACTTTGATGGCTATTTGGATGGCAAATAATTTTAAATTCAAAGTTAATTTAAAGCATTCTTAAAAAAAAAGGTAATGTGTTTTGTTCTAGGGTTTTTGACAATCCCCTAAAGTTCAATGAGTTCCAAGGGTTGTTTGGGGTACTGTAGAGAACAGTGTACAAACCCTTCAAATCTCAAGTCAAGAAAATGGACTTAAAGAGACGTAGCAAGGAAAACTTTCCTTCAAGGATTACTTGGCTTCATTATACCTCGAGATACAAAGGAGCCATGAATCAAGACTTTTGTCTGACCTGGCACCCAGGTGGGGAAGTGAAATTCCACCGGCTCTCTGAAATGCTGAGTCATGGACTGTCTTCAAAGAAGGCCCTATTTCTTAAGCACTTAAAGGGGATGTTGAGACAAACAAAAAAACTTGTGCTGATTCAAGTTTAATAGCATTCCTAGATAAATAAATGAGAGTTGACTACAATGCACAAGGTATCTGCTAAATGCAAGGGAGATACCACTAGCAGCCTTTCCACATCCAGTAGAGAATCTAGTCAAATCCACATCAGCTCTTTAATTGTGTTAGCAGTGACTTGCCAAGAGCTCATAAGTTTGGACTTGTTACATTCCCCCAAGTGACGTCCTCACTCTCCCAAGGCCTAACACTAAGACGCTGGGACGTGACGTGACTCCAGTGTCTCCTTCAGATTCCAGAGCCATGCACATGCTCATTCGCTACTGACACAGACGTGACATTTCTCACTGGCCATAATACCAGGCCACATGTGAATTCCATGGCAAAGAGTCTCCTGATTCTCACCCATGTTTTACGGATACGTGACAGTTCCATCAGCCTGGAGGATGAACCCTGCTGTCACCTCCACTGTTCTCCAAAGGCTACTTTTTTTCTTTTTTTGCTTTCCCTTTTTTCTTTCTTTGTATGTGTGTGTGTGTGGAAGTTTTTTCCATTGAAACGTGTTTTCCATTTGCTTGCTCTGCAGAAAGTTAGTCATGAAATTGCTCGTGCTGACATGGTCTTTCAGCCACACACACTCCAAACATCTCTGCCCGTCTTCTAAAACACGTCCACACTATCATAACCATTAGAAATAAATCACCAAATGGAGCTAGTGGCAGTCGCAATAAACAAATGCGAATTGAATAGAAAAACAATTGATCTGAAGGAGGCCTTAACGCGGGGCTTTACAACAGGAAAACATTTTCGTTATTAAACCTTCTGGTCTCTTGTAGTTAAAATCTCAAGCGGCTAAACAAACATGTTAATTGCTCCTCCGAGCTTGTTAAAAGACACCAAATATGGAACGAAACCGTGAGCCAGGTTTGAAACACTGGCCTCGGCCTGGACGCATGGTAAACTGTAAACAACTGTTCCTATTCGATTTCCTCCGCCGTCGCTCACACGCTCGGAGCCCAGTGCGATGTTATTCTGTTTCCCACAACAGAGCGACCAAAGAACATAAAAAGTGCTTGTAGAAAATGTGGGAGAAGATGTGAAAAGCTGTTAAAAACTAGTTGTTTCTTGCCAGTTTTGTATAAGTTCTTGTACACAAAGAGGTGAAGAGGTGCACATGTATGTATGAGAGCACATTCAGACACACACACACACACACACACACACACACACACACACGCACGCTGGTCTGAACCACGTGGCTAAAGCAGCCACACTCACACCACATGCTTTTACACACCCCTGTCACACACGTCAGCACTGCTTCACTACTTGACCAGCAGAGAATAAACACACACTGCCATGATACTAAGTGTGTGTCTGGGACGGCGATGAAGACCTTTGGGCTGAAACTCTTGCAGAGATATGGAGCTAAAAAAGCATATCTATTACAACCCTTAATTGCAAATTTACCTTTGGGAGGAATGAAGTGGTGAATCAGTCAATTTAGGAAAGTTGCTTTCATACTTGTCAGATTTGCATTACAGCACAGTAAATTTTTTTCTTCCCATAGCCCAGTGACATTAGAAAGCTGGGGTAAGAGCACAGGTCAGCTATGTAACAGCCCCCCTGGGGCACAGAGAGTTAAGAGCCTTGCTCAAGGGCTTCAAAAGTGGCAGCTTGGCAATACCAGGGCTTAAACCCCAACCTTCTGATCAGAAACCCAGAGCTTTAACTAATAAGCTACCACCTCCCTGCATCAATGCATTATCTGATGACTATGCATTTATAGCATTTGGCAGATGCCCTTTTTCACAGTGACTTACATTCTATAGAACTGAGCAATGGAGGGTTAAGGGCCCAGCATTGGCAGCTTGGTGGTGCTGGGACTTAAACTCATGACCTAACTACCACTTCCCCCACGTTTAAACAGTGGCCAGAGGTTTCACAAGCACTCTCTTTCCCTCTCTCTCTCTCTCTCTCTCTCTCTCTCTCTCTCTCTCTCTCTCTCTCTCTCTCTCTCTCTCTCTCTCTTTCTCTTTATCCCTCTTTCTCTTTAGAGACTAATGAATAATTATAGAAAGAGTCTCCAGTATCAATAATTTGTAACAATCAATTATTTGTACAAATTCTTAGTTTATTTGTCATAACCATAAAGCGTAAGCAAAAATAAGCATAAGTAAGCAAGGCCGATGAACTGGACTGCAGCTATAAATGGATAAAAAGTTTGTTTGTTTGTTTTTGTTAGTGGGAACGCAAGTTGGCCGCGACAGTGGTCTTAATTCGGTATCGCATTAGTCACATTGATTTCCTGTTCATGTATCACCCAGGGTGGTGTGTTGCAAGCCGATGTTGGATGCAAAATGAGTTTTTCTGTGCTGACAGAATGATAATTGAATTAGGTTTCCTCAATTTATCGCTTTGGCGTTATCTGTCATCTGAATTTATCGGATTCGCAGCATCGAGTTTGTTGTTACATAACATGGTAAATCTCACCAAAACTATTGCATTATTAATATTACTATTGGATTATAAATGAATTGTGCGTGTGCTTGTGTGTCCATGTTTGTGTGTGCATGTGAGATGCACATCTGCATCTATGTGTGTGTGTGTGTTTGTGTGTCTATGTGCATGTGTGTGTATTTGTGTGGATATGCATATGTGTGTATATGTATACATGTGTGGGTGTGTGTGTGTGTGCACATGTACAGTATATGTGTGTGTCCATGTTTGTGTAAATGTGTTTGTGTGTCCATGTGTGATCAAGTTCAAGTTTATTTCTATAGCACTTTTCACAATGGACATAGTCTCAAAGCAGCTTTACAGAATGTAGGAATTATAAAACAAAACATTTTAATTTAAGTTAATTATGTGTAATTTTCCCCAATAATCAGCCCGAGGCAACTCTGGCAAGGAAAAACTCCCTTAGACGGTATGAAGAAGAAACATTGAGAGGAACCAGACTCAAAAGGGGAACCCATCATCATTTGGGTGATATCAAGAGTGTAATTATAAATCATTATAAACAATACAAAACACCAGAGAGTGAGAACTAACATGAGCATCGGAGTGTGTGAGATTAAGAGTACCGTACTTTCTACAGTCTTCTGCAGTCAGTTGACATTGTGGAACCAGGAGCTACTGAGCATGCTCTTCATGAAGTCAAATCCAAATGGCGCTGGTACATCTCTAGATGGTTTGGGATGTTGGCGGGGTCGGCATCTACTTTTTGAAGGTCTATAATCTTCATGAGGTGGGACGCGACTGGAAATGGCGCAATCTCGGGATGGGTAAAGAGAGAGAAGCAATGGAGAGGATTTAGCGTAGCTGCTGTTCATAATATTAACATGCACAAGTTGATAATGTGCATGTGATCAGATGTACTGGAGCACAAGGTTATGATATGTGGTGTGTGTTATGTGTAGGACTTGCTAAAAAGATATGTTTTAATCTGCACTTAAACTAGGAGAGTGTGTCTGAGCCCCGAACACTGTCAGGGAAACTTTTCCAATGTTTAGAAGCTAAATGTGAGAATGTTCTACCACCTTTAGTGGACTTTGCTATTCTAGGAACTACTAGAAGTCCAGAGTTTTGAGTGTGATGGATTGTAGCATGTTAGAAGACTGGAAAAATACATAGGAGCCAAACCATTTAAGGCCTTGTAAGCAAGTAGCAGTAGTCCATTTGAAACTTAACAGGTAGCCAGTGTAGGGATGATAAGATGATAGGGATTATATGGTCATATTTTCTTGACCTTGTGAAAACTCTGGCTGCTGCATTCATTTACATTTACATTTGTAGCATTTAGCAGACGTCCAGAGCGACGTACAGAAGTGATAAAAAGCATTCTGGACTTCTCCTTCTTATTCTTTCGGCTGCTCCCATTAGAGGTCACCACAGTGGATCACCTGTCTCGTTAGACACAATCTTATCTAAAATCTTTGAAGATTTGAAATGGGTCTGGTTTTTGAAAGTTCATTTGGATCCAAATTTGTTTTTTTTAATCAGGCGCTTAACTGCCAACTTAAGCGGTTTAGACATGACATAAAGATAGTTAGGCGTTAATAATATTCAGAAGAGGCTCACCAGCTGTATGTAACACTTCTTTTAGTAATTTAGTTGGAATGGGATCTAACAGAAATGTTGTTGGTTTAGATGGTAATCAGATCATACAGCTCTTCCTGTCAATTACTTGTAAATTCATATAATTGTGGATCTTTAGGTGAGATTGGAGTTGCTGTCAGAGGTTGGACCTCCGCAATTGTGTTTCTGGTACTTCATTTTGTTTCAATAAAGAAATTCATAAAGTCTTCATTACTTTGTGATGAAATATTTTATCTGATTTGTTGTGAATCTCACCACTCTACTGAAAAGTTACCTGGGATTGTTTGGTCTCCATTTTCTCTCCAGATTACGAACTGCTCTCTTGAAGGCACGAGTATGACTATTACACCATCCAGGGTTAATCGGATGGGGGCAACAGTGTTTAATGTGCATGCGTGTGTACAGTATGTTGGTTTGTGTCCCCACATGTACATCTCTGTGTGTGCGTGTGCATGTGTGTGTTTGTGTGCATATGCATGTGTGCGCATGTATACGTGTGCTTATTTTCATGTGTATCTATGTGCATTTGTGTGCGCACATTTGCATTTGTATGTGTGCGAATTTGTGTGTACATGTATACGTGTGTGTGCTTATGTGTGTGTGTGTGTGTGTGTGTGTGTGTGTGTGTGTGTGTGTGTGTGCATGCAAAACATACAACAAAAACACCCCTTTTCCCCTCTTCTATGAACTTGTATTCCATTATTTATGAACATTAGACTATTGAAAGCACACAGTTCTGATCATAAAGAGAACATGGTGAATAAACAACAACGAAATCTGAGAGCACGCTTTACACACACTTCTTACGTTTCCAAAGTGTTTTTGCACTGATAAAGCTCTATGAGGTCAGATCCAGTGCTCTGTTTGGTGACATAATGCCTGCAGGATGTGCGTTATCGTGTTTATACAGATATATGACTGTTATTACAAAGGTCTGGTAACACCAGTGACTTACTGCTCAATCAATTCACGTTCATGCCACATTCTTAAAAGATGAGTTGACTGATACCCTTTTTTTTTTTTTCGAAATGAATACGAGTGGAAAGAAAAAGAAAAATGGACACCAGTTTGTTCAGGCCACATGTCGACTTCCCAAAACTACTAAATGTTGATCTATGGAAGAGCGATGCCTTCTCACGTTCTGTATCAGTTCGCTGTTTTGATTCCCTTCAGCACGCAGGAACAGCTATGGAAGAGTATAAGGCTGAGATAGAGTATGGGAAAATATTTCCTTCACTTTTATCACCCTGGGAAATAACGGTATTTGTGTAAGGTACAGCCGATAAAGTTACAAGGTACACACGCTGCAAAACCATCTGCTGACCTCCTAGTGAGGAAAATCTTTTGCACATAGAATGCATTAGAATCTGCAAGCGATTTACTGATCTGAAATTTATATTAATTTGACAAAAAAAGGGTTTATTAAGTCAAGTAATGTTCTGCTTAGGGTACAGTAGGGATGGTGTACAAAATGGTACTATATTAATGGGACAATATTTATTTCAGTCTTTGTCCCTTATCATTTGCACTACCGTGTTACTTGCCTTATACCTTTTTCTGTATCTTATTCATTCTGCCTTCATTAATGTATATACATTTACATACATTTCTAGAATTGTGTTTTGAGGTACTGAGTATAGATCAGATATTAAATATACATTATATATTTTGATCAGGCATAATTTCAACCACATAGCATTAACAGCAACCTCTTCAGCAGTTTGATCTACAGAAGCTCGTCTGTTGGATCGGACCACACTCACCACCCTTCGCTCCCCAGGTGCATCAATGAGCCTCGGCCGCCCATGACCCTGTCGCCGGTTCACCACTGTTCCTTCCTTGGACCACTTTTAATAGATACTGACCACTGCAGACCGGAAATAGGCCACAAGAACTGCAGTTTTGGAGATGTTCTGACTGGGCCTTCGTCAAACTCGCTCAAATGCTTACGCTCGCCCATTTTTCCTGCTTCTAACACGTCAACTTTAAGGAGAAAATGTTCATATACATATATAAACAGTGAGCTTTTACCCACTCATATGATAATAGTTCAAAAGTCGTCTACATCTACATTTTTGTTATTTGGCAGACCCCATTATCCAGAGCGACTTATATTTTTTTAAATCATACAACTGGGCATCTATGGGGCCTCACTCAGGGGCCCAGGAGTGGTAGCTTGGTGTGGCTGGGATTCAAACTCACGATTTTAAGATCCAAAGTCCAATGTTCAAAGTCAGATTTAATCTGAAAAGCTTTAAAATGGTTACGTTTAGTAATTTCAGAAGTCAAATATTTTCTCACAAAGACAGCTTGCACTACTAATATTTCAGAACTTTGTGATACAAATATTCATAATTATTAAAATTATTTCCCAGCAGTTGCTCATGGCTCAGGACTCAGGACCACACTGCCGCTAATTTTCCTACAACAGCATGCATCTAAGTGCTTTATTCCATTCTTTTATAAATAAATTGAATTAAAATGTACTCTCTATATAATATAAAGTAACAAAGCACAATTACTTAAGTACTTTCTACCTCTGGAGAGAATTAGATGGATTTGCACGGAACAAAAGCTGATCACTGCGTTCTCTTCTTGGGTTTGCTTTGAGGTTCTTTTTTTCTCCTCTCTCTCTTTCTTTCTCTCTGAGGCTTTGGCTCGATGATTTGACCAGTAATGTCCGCCTCCTAATCCTTTTGGTTCCTTTCACAGGAAGATCAACTACACCACATCAGCAATGCTATTTTCAGTGTTTGTATCGGTTCACCATAATTTCATCTTATAATACAGTGGACTGCGCAAAGCCCCTGCTATTATTTTATTTATTCTTTTCACGTTTAAAACCCATGTGCTTTGAATTTGCCTTCTTTAAGAGGCCGGGTACATTTTATTGTCACTGAATGATTCAGTTGTGCTCAAATGCAAGCAGCTAAAGAGACCATCCTTTCATCAGCTCGCCGTAAGGATTATTCTTACTGCCGTGATTGATGGTGACAATTCAAGTAAGAGGTTCACTGAGGGTACAAAACACTAATAGAGGAAACAACTTTGTTAAGCGAGATCAGTCATTTAGATCTTTGGCCGCAACGTTATTGGCTGCTGTGCCAGTAAACTGTGCAGTGAGTACAGGAAACGTACTTTAAAAATCAATATGAGAAAAGGCATATTTTGCTTGGAAAGCATGGAAATTCTAATTATTAAAAACTGGGTGCTTTGCTTGAAAATCAGCAGTCAGTCTACCAAACCCAAAATCACAAAATACAATTAATTTTTTTTTTATGTTAGTTTCTACTTTTAAATATGAAAAATCATGCCAATAACTTTTTTTTCATGAGGGAGTTACATATCTGTCCCCTGTAGGGGACGCCATTCATAAATGGGTTAAATAGAAAATGGGGTTTTTTTTTGTCATTATAATCCATTATTTTATTTTATTTTTTATGTAATTAAATATGAATTCTGATTGGAATAAAAATGTTTAATTATGTATAATTAAATTTTTTATAGGCATAAAAAATACTGTATATATACATATACATATATATATATATAGATCTAACATCCCATTCCACATTAATCCCTATTTTCTGTTATAATAAATTCCACTGTTCTGTAATGATGGGAAGATTTGTGTTCATTCAGCCACAAGGGTGTTAGTAAAGTCAGGTACTGATGTAGGTGAGATGAGGAGGTCTGAGGTGCAGTCAGCGTTCCAATACCAATAGGGGAGATCTTTCACTCCATCACATGGTATGGATATCTTCATGGAGCTGGAACAGGTTTGGGTTTTATAGTCCAAATGAAGGGAAATCTAATTCATGTACATATGGCTGGAAGACATAGCAACACACACACACACACACACACACACACACACACACACACAAACACACACACACACATATATATATATATATATATATATATATATATATATATATATATATATATATATATATATATATATATATATATATATATATATATATATATATATTAACTCTCATTTATGCATCATGTCCAGTCTGAGCTGTTGTTTTTCATGCAGCCATTTTAGTAATTATATGTTCCTTTGTTGGACTCCTTATTCCATCTGTTTCTGTTTAACAGCTTGGAAAGTTCTTCTTTTTGCTCAGTGGTGTTACTGTTTGTTTGACCCTTTGGTTTTATAGCCATGCTCAAATTAGAAAGTGTCTTAAGAGTTCTGCACAATCGTTATGGCCCATGGACTTTCTCCGATCACACTTTCGATTACTCCATGAGTCAACGCTGATGCTTCAATTCTGACGGCAGGTTTGTAAACCATCGCACTAATTGCACGCTAATGGCAGATTTCTTGCCTACAGCCAAGGCTAAAGTGATTAAGTGTCACCCTGATCAAAGCTGAATCAGAAGCTGGCCTTGACTTTTTGCCATGTAATGACATGTAATTTGTAAATATTTAGCTAATTATAAATCAAATGTTTTACTGGTAACCGTCGATCGCATTCACAAGTATGAAACCACCCACTATGAACCACATTACATAAGCATGGCACAGGGGACGCTGTCCTGGCAATGGTGATCAAAAGCAGATGCTTTCCTAATGAAGATTTGGCAGTGTTTTTTTTTTTTTAGGTTTTTTTTGAGGAATACATTATATTACAAATACTGTGAATCCTACATCCTGGCCCCTCCTCCATCATTTCATGGGAGCTGGAATGTAGAGATTTTACACATTTGTTGTTCGGGGGTTGGGGAATGGGGGCGTCTAGGGTTGTTGTTTTGTCTCGTTTGTTGCACAATGTACTTCTCTCTGCCTTGCTCTGAGAGTTGTAAACATGGACATGGGTCACTTCCTGTTGTAATTGCCTTCACAGATTCCCCACACTTCCAGTCCCTGATTATAAATAGCTGTGACTGTTGAAAAGCATAATTTCTTCACAAACTAAACTCTTGCTGCCGACACACACTTAGTGGTTTTGCCACTTCACATGACCTTGGATCATCTTTATGGTTTAGGCTTTGGAAATTGATCATATCGGATTCATTTTGCTTATGTTATGCTTTTAATTAGGGTATTGAATGAATCTTATATATTATAATAATATTGCTGGATTTATTAAGCTTATATTTGTATGTTTGCTCATAAATTCTTGATATAAATTCGAATGAAAGCATTTCATATACACTATATTGACAATTTTTGGACACGTGACCTTGCGATTTGTATTTGCTATTTGAAAAACCCCATTCCACATTTGGTCCCCATTTGCTGGTATACTAAGCTCCACTCCTCTGGGAAGATGTTCTACTAGATTTTGGGAGTGTGTTTGTGAAGATTAGTGCTCATTCAACCACAAGGGTGTTAGTAAAGTCAGGTACTGATGTAGGGAGCTTCATGCTGGAGCAGGTTGGGTTTCCTAGTTCCCGTAACGTTGAAGCTCAGTGTTTAAGACATTGGATTTGGATCAGAAGGTCACGAGTTCAAATCCCATAACCACCAAGCTGCCACTGCTGGGCTCTGGATAAGAGCCCAGCAAATGCCGTTATGTTTACCAAATGCTGTAAATGTAAATGCATTAAAGCAAAATTATAATGTAACAGCATACAAAGACATTTAATACAAGTCTATGTTTCCAAAATTGTGGCAAAAGTGTAGGGAAGAAACACATATCAAGTTTTTCGGAAAATTTTGGCTGTAGACTGTATGTTCTTGGCAAAAGAATAACACATTTTGGTCAACACTAGATTTGTGTAATTTTCCTTTTTTTGGCTGTTTTTCTAGACTTTTTGAATAACTGCTTAATCCAGCAATTTCACTCACACTCAAAAGGCCCCAAATGCTTCTGTACAATTGAAATTTTTCACAAATATAATGGTTGCAATCTGATAAAATCTTCACACTGCTTTTCTGTTCACCAGTTTGTGTGAGAAAAAAAAACGTTTCAACACACGCAACCTAATGAACAGTTTTTGGAACAATGCGCACTCAGTGATCTGAGCATCTCTGGTGTGACTTCCTGTACGTCAGTGTTATGTTTTGCAACGTGAGAATACCAAAAAAAGCCTCGCTGAAAGCACAGATTCCAGTCAAAATAGGTGAAAAATGAACAGTTTTTTTCCCCCAGCTATAGTCGGACCTTTTTGGCAGTTTCTAAATAGCCCAGAAATAACACGCCTTTGGAGAACTCAACAGCCAAATGCAGCCTGAGTAATGTGTGGCCGGCTCCAGATGTCTCCACTTCTGTTCCACTGTCTGCATTGACGCCTGGGTGGAGAACATCAGTGACACTCTGACTCGGCATGTGCGCTCCTGGATGCTTAACTAACTAGTTATATATAACAAAAGAACATGTTCTGTTCATGTTCTGCTTTGTCATGAATGTCAAATTCACCCAGAACCAAGTTTTTACTGAACTTATCTGTGCATAAGTTAAAATAAATAGAATTCTCACAGAAATGGAATCGCCAAAGGTTTTTACTGGAGAAATGCTATACCAGGATGTGGCTGAAATCTAAAATGTGTTTAGAAGGAATCTGTTAATTCATTTTCTATTAGCAGCAGCTCTAGAAATCCCAGTTGTTAAAATGTGCTACCCCACTAATGGACTTTAATTCTTAAAATGCTTCAGGTATTTTCTGTTATGAAAAAAAAAATGCAGAACCCATCACATTGCAACAATAAAATCAAAGCACATTGGTTAGAGGGAAAAAAAAAAAAAAAAAAAAAATATATATATATATATATATATATATATATATATATATATATATATATATATATATATATATATATATATATATATATATATATATATATATATATATATACAGTGGGTACGGAAAGTATTCAGACCCCGTTAAATTTTT